>NC_139634.1:20647029-20864529 GCF_964638095.1 Poromitra crassiceps
ACACAACACATTCCTATATGTTGCTTACACAGCATGCCGGTATTCCAAAACAGAAAACACTGATTCACAGCTCACGTTAGAGTTTTTGTATAGTTTTTATGAAATTGTGGTGGCTTGTCAATTGAAATTAAAAAAATATTCTTTGACCACGCCCATTGCAGTTTCACTTAACCAATAAGATTATTTCTGCATTCAGAGCAGCTGCCTATATTTGTATAACTAAAACTCCAATCTGCTGCTACTGTCCCATTCATCAAGAGTGTATGTATCCACTGAGGCTCTTCTGCACTTCCATGCCTTACTCCAACACTTGGAATACCCAGCTCAACTTAACTAGAGAGATGGGGACTTGGACTTGAGACTTGACTTGGACTTGCAAAAAATGACTTGTGAGCATCTCCGGCACAGGCAAACACCTCAACTCAACTAGTGCACAGGCAAACATGAGTAGGAAGACTGTCCTTCAACTGGAAGACCTGAAGACCCGATAGCCCCTTCTGTATGTCTCTACGGCCTCATCCACATTTATACGTTGTCCTTTTAAACTTGCTGCGTTTGCGCCTTGCGTCCTCACTACCCCAGCATATCTGACCCCCGAAACCAGAGACCTTCAAAAGGGTTTGCAGACTCCGCATCAGCTCAAATACTCCAAGGAAGTCCTATGTATTCTCCCCGCTGAAGTGTCGTTGAGCAAGACACTGAACTCCTACAGCTCCAGGCTGTTGTGCACCTGACCCTGTGCTCTCGTCTCCTTGTGGAGGCGTGCAAGCACAAAGATCATCTCCCTTCAGGGATCAATACAGTATCAAAAAAACACACCTTCCCTGACATACTAGGCTTTAAAAATAGAATCCATGTCAGAAAAACAATACATCCTTTCCTCCCTGACTCCAGTTTCCACCTCTCAACCCCGCAAGGAGAACATTTCCAATTTCTGCATTGAAGACTTTGTAGCAGCAACACATGGTAAGACATAGATTACATAACTAATGTAATAATAATAAACTAATATACATCACTAATGCAGAGGACATGAAACAGAAGTCTTGCCAGAGAAGCTGTAAACAGCGTATGATTGACTGAACGTACAATTGCACACATATTTTGGAGCTCCTATTCCAAATGCTGCTCTATCCACTTGCCATCAGGAGTCATGCTGCTGGTGAAAATGGTGCCTCTTATGGCTTAGGTACCATTTTGTCCCATCTGCAGGACATTGAAAGGAAGGTACCACTTTGTCCCATCTGCAGGACATTGAAAGGAATGTACCACTTTGTCCCATCTGCAGGACATTGAAAGGAATGTACCACTTTGTCCCATCTGCAGGGCATTGAAAGGAATGTACCACTTTGTCCCATCTGCAGGACATTGAAAGGAAAGTGGTTCTGTTCAGGGCAAAGGTGGCATGCTTATCCACTTGTGTGTTCTGAGGGAATGGGAGTCATGCAGAGCCCTTGACCTCTCGTCCACTTTGCTAAGACCCGCTGCCTCTTTACATGCAGGTACTTCAGAACACCTTAGTGTGCTGTGATGTAAAGATGGCCGATTTTACTCTTGCTAGAACATTTCCCACTCGACCCGTCTCATAACTGAGTGAGTGAAGCCCAAACCAAGAGATCAGGACCTCGAAAGAACTCTGCTGAAGTGCTGGATCCATCAGTTTTTCTTGGGGCTTTTTTGTGAATAATGTCCTCCATTTGTGCATAGAACTTTCTGACCTGCTAAGCGGACCCAGAAGACATAGCTGTCCATTTAGTTCGACCATTTCAAGCATTTCAAGAGTCAGACCTTGCATCAGTCTGGTGTTCTTAAGACTTGAGGTGATTGTGGAAATCACACACTTAAGGACACCTATGTGCAGTATTAGGTGGTAGGTCAGACCTACGCTCACTGTACTTTCTAGTTGTCCTGCGTATAAAGGATGTAGTGTGGTTGAGTTTATGTCTGACTAGTTCTGAGAGGGATGTAGCCTTCTGCAAGCAGGCGTCCTCAGATGCCAGAATGTACTGTTGAGTCTCTATGGTCTTAATTCCACGGAACATCCATGATGGGAGGTGTTGAATGAATGAATGCATTTATTTATTTGATAAATCAAAAAATACAGTAGCCTACACCACAAGCATACTAAATAATTAATCAGGATGACACAAAAAGTAATCAAATTTATTTCCATTGTGGTCCAGATGTTTCACTTGATAATCCCACTCAAGCCCACCTCCGTTTCTTCTAACATCCAAGGTTTCTCAGTAGGTATACTCACGCTAATTCAATGGCAAAACTTTAGGGTTAGTTGCATCAGATTCTATGGGAAATTGTGCCTTTTGTTCATGGTTGAGGTGCTAGCTATTGGTTGTTTGTGCTATAGGTTTATGACCTGATTTGTAGTGATTCATTGTAGTCATTATGTTTACTGAAGCAATGGTCATGGACATTTGGTTCATATAGCACAGCAGTGAGAACAATCCAAATCAGGAAGTTTTGTCTTGGGTGTACAGAAGGGCAATGATCTGAGGTCTCATGAATATATTTATATTGGATTATTGGATAATTATATGGATGGATTCCCCTCCAGCCAAGTTGATAGATCACTATTATTTAAGGTTATGACGCAATTTCAGATTGAGAACCTCACAGTTGATAGTTTGCTCATATCAAGTAATCTGTGGTGTATGGAACAGGCAAGATTCAGCCTGTGGTGCAAGGGAATGAGGTTGACTTTGCTTCCTTATCTGGGCCTGTGCATGTGTCAATAATATCTAAATCCTCATTCCATTTAATTTGGCTTCCTCTCCCTGGGCATGTGTCAATAATATCCAAATCCTCATTCCATTTCATCTTGCTGCCTTTCTCTGGGCCCGGGAAAAAACACAAAAAAGTTTTGCTCAAGGGACCCCATTATCAGAGACTTTTACTATCAGAGAGTTTTATTGTGTGATTTAGTAAAGAATAGTGTAACTGACTTTACTGTGAAGCAGAGTGGAGAGTGTAACTGACTTTACTGTGAAGCAGAGTGGAGAGTGTAACTGACTTTACTGTGAAGCAGAGTGGAAAATATAGTGTAACTGACTTTACTGTGAAGCAGAGTGGAGAATATAGTGTAACCGACGTTACTGTGTAGCAGAGTGATTTAGTAAAACATTTTTAGTGTAACTGACTTTACTGTGAAACAGTGATTTAGTAAAACATTTTTAGTGTAACTGACTTTACTGTGAAGCAGAGTGGAAATTATAGTGTAACTGACTTTACTGTGAAGCAGAGTGGAGAGTGAAACCTAAGATGATTAATCTCTCAAAAGCTCCAGTGTTTGTAGGTCTAAAAGGGCTCATAAGCAGCGGCATATGTTATACGCTTCTTAAAATGATGACTTCTCCTTCCCTCTTCCACGGTGGCTGTTTATCTGAAAATAGACACGTCTATATTTAATCTTTGCTCTACAAACCGAAGCATGTTAACATACAGTATTCAGCACAGAGGAGCACAGCTGTTGTAGGCGGCAGGCATTTATTTCTAAACACAGGCGTAAATGAGGCGTTCACACATTTATAGACCATCTCTGCTGATGATTTGGAATCCGCCCCCTGGGGGGACTGTGTCCAGTGGGACATGTCCTCCGGGGGACCGGGTCCAGTGGGAGACGTAAGGAGAGGCGTAAGTGTTGGTGGGAAAGTGTTTGCCCCAGAGCTAATGGTGTGTGTGAGTGTGTGTGTGTGTGTGTGTGTGTGTGTGTGTGTGTGTGTGTGTGTGTGTGTGTGTGTGTGTGTGTGTGTGTGTGTGTGTGTGTGTGTGTGTGTGTGTGTGTGTGTGTGTGTGTGTGTGTGTGTGTGTGAATACATTACTCTGCATAGAAAATGATCTTTGCCTCAACTTTTTTCAGGCAAACAGCTGTAGTCGTAATGAAGGAACACTGACGGCGGGGCAACAGCAGGAGGGGTGGAAATGAGAAGCATTTTAAACGATTAATGATCAGTCATTTCTGTCATTGTTTTAAAACAGCATGCACCAGTGACCACGGTGTTAAGTGTTAAGTGTTCAGTTTGGCTGTGAGAGAGAGACTAGAATGAAAGTTTACAATAAACTTTAATGGTACAATAAAACAAGATTAAGGTTTGGCGAATGAATGAAGAGGAATGTGAAAGGACAGGGCGTGGCTAACTAGTCTCACATGATTGAAATTAAAAAGGGGACTATTCTACTTTTCCATATTTTGGGGGACAACACAGTTACATGGCCACTCGTAGAGGGTGACAACACAGTTACATGGCCTCTGGTGGAGGGGGACAACACAGTTACATGGCCACTCGTAGAGGGGGACAACACAGTCACATGGCCTCTCGTGGAGGGGGACAACACAGTCCCATGTGCTCCCACGATGGCCCGGACCCCCCGCCGGCAGCAGCAGATGCAGCCACAACACTTAACGGACCTGTTTTTGCTGAGCCATAACAATTGCAGCTGAAAGAGGGAGACATCAGATAACCTTGCCATCACTGACACACCACACAGACGTGCGCGTGCGCATGCACACAATCACACACACACACACACACACACACACACACACACACACACACACACACACACACACACACACACACACACACACACACACACACACACACACACATATATATATCCAAGGACGAACTTGGCATGTCACTATCGCAACTGTGTCATTGTTTTAATCTCTGCAGGCAATGTGCCGTCATAGAATGGAGTGAGGAAGCCAGTGTTGATGAGCTTGATTGTAATGTGTTTGTCATTTGCTAATATGTGACGTTTTTATTATGGCTTCAGTCAAGAGGCCCTTCAAAAAACCATTTGGATGGCACAATAATACAAATCAATACCGGTTCTGGGGTTAACGATTCAATACAAGCACGATACGATGTAATAAATCAAAGTTCAGTGACAAAAAAAAGTCTGTGCAGAATTATGTTTATTTCTGATATTCAAAGTAAATTGTGATACCCCTGTCTGTTGTATTGTTACAGTTTTGTTGTCCCCCTAAAATTCAGGGCCTAAACCTAGTCTCGGCTCCCAGACAGTTGGAGAACGGCGCCAACAGCACCACATCTACAGTAAGAACTGATCTCAACCCTAAACCCAATCCTCATCTAATTTCTCAGATTTTATTACCTTCGCCAATAGAGTTGGCCAGGCAAGTTCTGTCCATCTGTCCATCTGTCCATCTGTCTGTCTGTCTGTCTGTCTGTCTGTCTGTCTGTCTGTCTGATTGTCTGTCTGTCTGTCTGTCTGTCTGTCTGTCTGTCTGATTGTCTGTCTGTCTGTCTGTCTGTCTGTCTGTCTGTCTGTCTGTCTGTCTGATTGTCTGTCTGTCTGTCTGTCTGTCTGTCTGATTGTCTGTCTGTCTGTCTGTCTGTCTGTCTGTCTGTCTGTCTGTCTGTCTGTCTGTCTGTCTGTCTGTCTGTCTGTCTGATTGTCTGTCTGTCTGATTGTTTGTCAGCATGATATCTCAAAAGATTATGAACGGATTTGCATGCAACTTGGCAGAAAAGCAGGTCATGGGCCAAATTAGAACTGATTAACTTTCCACGCCCACTGGCCGAAAGGAGGTGTGGCAATGGGGTTAGCCAATCACAAAAAGGCACCTAAGTTGCAAACGGATTCACGTAACACCACGCCTTGGCGGAGGTATGCGTACCTTGTCATACTTGCTGTTGTCATGCTGTGTACTTTTAGGCCTATGCATTTTTATTATCAACTGTGAAGCACTTTGTAACTGCTGTTTTGAGAAGTGCTATATGAATTCTGTAAACACACACACACACACACACACACACACACACACACACACACCCACACACACACACACACACACACACACACACACACACACACACAGAGTAACAGTCTCTAGAGTTATACACAGAATAGTGTGCGGCAGTTGTGCAGACAGAAAACACCTTGTTGATGAGACAGGTCAGAGGAGATGTCCAGACTGGTTGGAGCCGACAGAAAGGCTTCAGTAACTCAGATAACCTCTTTACAATGTGGCGAGCAGAACATCTGAATGCACAACACGTCCAACCTGGAGGCAGATGTGGCTTTGCTATACCTACCCAGTATTTGTACCGAGCACTTTATTAGGAATTCCTAATAAAATGCTCAGTGTATAATGCATTAAGATTGTAAATAAATACAATACTAAGTAAATAATACCATGGTCCACAAAGATGTTTTTAAATGGGTTGGTTTATGCAACAGATAGTATTGTATTACAGATATACAACTGAGAGTTATATAATTTGGTGCACCATCACAAAAAGTCCCCATGCAAAAGGCCTGTGTGCATTCTGTGCAACCACATTGAGGAACAGTCTAAAGCCCCCAGGCATTACCGACAGCAGCCTGGAGCATTTCAGTTAAAGACTTAAACGGTCTAAAGCCCCCAGGCATTACCGACAGCAGCCTGGAGCATTTCAGTTAAAGACTTAAACAGTCTAAAGCCCCCAGGCATTACCGACAGCAGCCTGGAGCATTTCAGTTAAAGACTTAAACAGTCTAAAGCCCCCAGGCATTACCGACAGCAGCCTGGAGCATTTCAGTTAAAGACTTAAACAGTCTAAAGCCCCCAGGCATTACCGACAGCAGCCTGGAACATTTAAGTTAAAGACTTAAATGGTCTAAAGCTCTCCAGGCATTACCGACAGCAGCCTGGAGCGTGAAGACTTAAACGGTCTAAAGTTCTCCAGGCATTACCGACAGCAGCCTGGAGTGTTTAAGTTCAAGCCTTAAACGGTCTAAAGCCCCCAGGCATTACCGACAGCAGCCTGGAGCGTTCAAGTTAAAGACTTAAAGTCGGTCTAAACAAGCTCCCCAGGCATTACCGACAGCAGCCTGGATTTTTTCAGTTAAAGACTTAAACTGGGGAAAGGAAGGCACCCTACCCAGAAGATTAGCCTAATGAATTCAGTCGCTTTCAAAGGAGCATTCCTCTGGTGTGCAAGTTTCCACTCTAAGCCCACACCTGTTTCTCTGATGTCTTTCTTATTAAGCAGATGAAGATGAAGAACGCAACAATGTTATGGTTCGACTGATATGATCCAAGTCCAAATAATAAAATAATCCGTGCAAAAATGTGCAAAATGTGAGTTTACGCAGTGAAAGAGATTACTTTTTGATAGCGATTGATTCAAATTCACTTAACCAGGCTCTAAATGTGAAAGATAAGAACAAATACATTGCAATGCCATATTATGCAGACAGCTTGTACCAGGGAAATTGCTTTGATTGAGGATAATGTGTTTATATGTATCTCCCTCTTCTTCTTCTTCTTCTTCTTCTTCTTCTTCTTCTTCTTCTTCTTCTTCTTCTTCTTCTTCTTCTTCTTCTTCTTCTTCTTCTTCTTCAAAGAAATATAAGAAATACCCCTTTATGATATTCAGAATACTTTGAATATTACCAGGGATTCAGAATTGTTCCATCTTGTTTGGCTTACAGCTTCCCACTCACACATAGTCTGGTGCTTTGGATGAAAAGTGTCCAGTATCATTTCATATGAGCACTAGAGCCCATAGCCTCGATTCAAACCATTACACAAGTGTGCAGCATTCCAACTGCACACTTCCACACAAAGCACGTAATGTCTTATTGATCGTATTGATTGTGTGAATTGTAATTGAAAAATGTGATTCGGATTCACTGAAGCCCACAGATTCCTGGCCTGATTGCTGGGAAGATCTCGCTTCATTCTGCCTCCCTATTGAGGCAGGCTCCGTATAAATAGGCACACTGGAAATAGCCCTTGACTCTCAGAGGAGCCTCTCAGGAGATAGCCTGGACCAACGGCTAGATTTCCAACTCAGAATAGGCCAGAACGTTACAGACAAGCAGACTGTAGTGATGTTTTGTGGAATCCCTTCACATCTTGTGAAGCTGGAGCACATGTTATAGTCTGAAATGAGATGACGAAAAACATTGTCTGAGTTTTTCTTTTGGATCAGCATGTTTGAGAGAATATTTCCACCTGCAAACCCTTTCATTCATTTACTAATATACGCTACATTTCCTGTGACATTTACTTATCCTCAACTATAATTGGGTGCAAGTTTTCTTACTGACAGCCTTGTTTTTCCCCATCCCCGCTTTGGACATTGTTGTTGTAATTATGTTGAACAGTGAGCAGGATCACGAACAGACATGTTTTCCCCAAAGTGTCGCAAGTGCCTCACAAGGTGCTAATGAATGCGTTTTCCACAATCTCTGGTGACACTTCCTTCCTGCTTAGAACTTGTAAAAAATGAAATGAAGCGACTTGCTTCTTATTAATGGCTTTGACACCTCGACTTGAGAAACTTTATCTGGATGGATGGCTCTCACTTTTTATGCGGTGCAGCCGCTTCTATAGCCTAAGTGACTTTGTGTGTTCATGAGGGTTTGTGGAGGAGATGTGAGTGGCGAGATTTGTGCGTGGCGAGATCTGTGTGTGGCGAGATTTGTGTGGCGAGATAACGCACACACAGTGTCAGGGAGAGGGGGCGGATCTTTGCAAATATTGAGTTTTGAAACGCGTGTTTCAACATTCCGACCCAGTGATCCTTTTTTCCAGTGGCAGTGAATAGCTAAATGTGTTCATGTTTCCAGTGGCAGTGAATATAGCTAAATGTGTTCATGTTTCCAGTGGCAGTGAATATAGCTAAATGTGTTCATGTTTCCCATTAAAGGGATGAAGCAGGAGGGATGAACCACTGACAGTGTGTGACCACATCTGCTCTGATTCATAATGTCATGTTTGCTGCAGTGGGTTCGCCACACTAACACCCACCAGTGAGGTGAGAGCATCATGTCAAAGTCATTTACAATGCTCTATTAACACTGCACAGATGTGTTCAGCTTCCTGCGTACTGAATAGAGGAGTATCATCACTTACTAAGATAGGGCATGAGATGGGGCTTATAGCTTTTCCAGAGACCTTTAATATTAGATAGAGACACCCCACTCCAGGCTCTGCCAATTGTAAGAAATGGTACTCTTCCGGTCTCCTAAATGGGTGTGGTTATCAGCTTGTGATTGGCTGTCTGTCAAAGAAACTTCATTGGCTGATCAGTCTCCTAAGGGGGCGTGGCAGTGGCGAAACCTTCGTGGCACAGATACAGGAGGTTACTGGAAGTTGGGGTGTCTATCAAGGCTATTCAACTATATTGTTCAGGGGGCCACATTGTCAGAAAGCTAAGAGCCCGGGGGCCGGACCTTTCCCTGGGCTATTATTATCATCATGTAGTGCTGTACTGACACAACACGCCACCACATGTTCAACATTTTCAAATGTTTGTGGTAATTCTATTTTCTTTTCAGAAACAAAGAAAAATCCACATTAAAATCCACAGATGAAACATGGATACAGAAGGACTTAAGTTTTATTTGCTTCTGTAGCCTCTGTGTGTGTCATCAAGAGAGGGGGGGAGGAGAGAGGGGGGGGTGAGGGAGAGAGAGGGGCGAGACAGACAGACAGACAGACAGACACACACACACACACACACACACACACACACACACAGTGTTACGGGAGCAGGCAAAGGGTTAACCTTTTTCTCAGAGAGAGAGAGTTCGGTAGAGTGAGCTATAGTGTGCATGGAGTGAAAGCTAACCGGGATAGCGCTCGCTCTCGAATGGAGAGCCAAATAGAGAGAAAGACAGATAGAGCGAGTGAGAGAGAAAGATATATAGAGAGAGGATTCAGGATGCAGGGAGGCGCCTTTTCTCTCTCCCAGAATTGGTCGGCGGGCCGGGGCGACTTGATTGGAGGGCCTGCTTTGGCCCCCGGGCCACCAGTTGAACAGGCCTGATAAAGGTATCTGGTTTTTCTTCTATGTGATTACAATATTCATTACCATGACTCTTTTCATTACCATACGCTTAACATGTTAAAGCCAAAAGTTGCAATACCTCACCTTTCCTTACGTTGCACTATAGCCACATAAAAAGCTAATGGTAAGCTGGTTAGCCAACAATAGCACTATGGCGTAATGCTTGGAAGACAGCGAGAGAGAGCACTTCCTGTTACACTGTGACAAATATAAAGAAATTAGAGCCTCAATCTCCCCCAAAATTAACCAGAAGTACAAAGGATTTGAAAATATCATGGACACATCTGCACTCCAATATCTTCTGGGAGAGAAACCTGAATGCACCATCCTAGCAGCACATTATGTGTGGAGCTGCCATCAGCTGAGGGACAGCCAGTGGACAGGAGAGCCATCCACATCTGGCTGGTATTATTTGCACTAGCATCCAGATTATTGGTTTGCGTGTTTACCATAGACTATGTGTTTACATTTAAAATTGTAAGTTTTTAAGTTTAAGTTTTAAATTTGTCGTTCCAAATAGGTTTTTTGGTCAACACTAATACTTTATTTTATCTTATTCTATTATATTTTATTCTTTTTTGCTTTGATTGGTTTTTCGCTCTCTTCTGAAGATTTCAAAATAACAACGGTTATTTACAGATTCTGTGAATTTTTGTTAATACACTGTAATTGCTCTCTATTTGCACTATCACCATTTAACTGCCCATTTATTACAGTTCTGTTATTATTCTGAATAGATTCCGGTCAACAATAGTCTTTTATTATATTCTATCTTATCACATTCCATTCCATTTTTCTTTTCTCTTCCTTTTTGAATATCTTAAGATTTTGTGATTTATGTTACTGTTACTCAGTAACAAAATGCCTCGTTTTCTGTTTTTGATTCTTTGTAATTGCTAAGTGTTGCTAATGTATGCTTTGGCAATGTAAGATGCACCTTATCATGCCAATAAAGCCCTTTTGAATTGAATTGAATTGAATTGAGAGAGAGAGAGAGAGAGAGAGAGAGAGAGAGAGAGAGAGAGAGGGCGTGAAAACAAGTAAATCCCGGAGGTGCAAAAATGGCTGCTGAAAGGAATCTAACCCAAATCTCTCTCATTTCCGTCCCTTGAGTGGCACAGCACTTGAAGGGAAACTGATTTGCATGCAATTGTCCTCTGATTAAATCCTAATCTATTTTTACACCTCAGAGATGAGACAGTCTTTGTTATAGTCCTCTTTTAAGTGGAGCTGGAGGACATTCAGCTCCAGTCCATACAGTGACAACAGCTAGCATCACACCACCTGCAGCACACCCGGAATCCTGCAGCACGCCCGGAAGCCTGCCCTCTACTGTTTTGAACCAGAGGGTAACATGGGTTCCTGGGTAATGAAATCAATTTCAAGTGAATCTGTTGTACCAAATCCTAACCTTTATTTTATACAGGGGAAGTCTCACTGAGCGCTATGCTCTCTTTTTCGGGAGCACCCTGTTCACATTCACACACATTCACTCCTGGAAACTGACCAGTACAACCACAGTCTGATCTGCTGGCCACTGAGCAGCTCCACTGGAGCGGTTGGGTTTAAGGGCCTTCCTCAAGGCCACCGCAGTCGTGGTAACGAGGGAGGGGCAAGTGCTGCCTTTTCACTTTCCCCACCCAGATTTACCCTGGCGGTCCCGGGGATTGAACCAACGAGCTTGGGGTCACAAGCTCGTTTCTCTAACCTTTAGGCCACCACTGCCAGAATGCAGCTGTTAGACCAGACGGCAAGTATGGTAGTTCATAAGGCAGGTAGGAGGTGAGGCAGGGCTATTTCATTACCAAACATACCACATGACACATAAGCAATGGAACCCACACAACACAAATATAAAAATGCTGAAAACAACTACAGAATATGTTAAATTTCCAAGAGTAAATCAATTCAGATTTGGGGCTGGTTTTCTGGGTTTAAATTAAGTGAATTTGTGGGCCAAGGTGAAAGAGCTCATTATCCTTTGCCATTAGTCAGAGAGATGGATCCAATCGTTCTGAGGAGTCTCAATGGCAATTCATTTCCATGGGAACGCTAAACTGTTCTCGTGCACGTGTATAACCTTGGTAGTTGCACGACTTACTGTTCAACTGTGGTAACTGGAGAGGAAAGTGCCAATCGTTTAGTCAGGTCTACTGTCACTCAGAAAACTCTATTGTACCTAATACATGAGTTCAATAGTTTCCACAATTGCCAGATGGGATTCAAAGAGTCTCATTTTTATTTAATTTCTGCAGGACATGTTTGCCCTTGAAGATGTTCCTTTGCTGTCGAATTGTCCAAAGATAGGCAGCATTTTCTCAAAGACATCTGACTCCTGGCAGGCTTTTAATGATACAGTATGAGGATTAACTCTGCCGAGATGAAGGCCGACATGGATGGAGGCCCGAAAATATCCACAAGTACATTCCCACAGATGGAATAACGTTTAGTTCAGAAGTTGCACAATTTGTGAATTAAAATGTGACAAAATTTTGAATTCACTAAAGCTTCCAGGCACAGTGCAAACCAGAAATGTCATATTCCTGGATGGTATTGTGATTGATGAATCTGAGTCTGAATCTGTAATGTCAAAGAAGTGGGTATAGTTAGCATGAGCATTGTTGGGCACCATGGCTGAACAGAGAAAGAACAGAGAAACGGCATCAACAGAAAAGACGTCACAGTGGACACATTGATTGATTGTCAGCTGATCTGGGGCAAGAGCAGTGCAGAAACACCGCAACAACAAAGATGGAGACTAAATACAAACAACAACAATCTGATTACCACTTTAAGCCAGTATGTTAATCGTGTTTTTGGTCATTTTGTAGTTGTTTGTCTCACTAACTATTTCTAGAGAAATTGACAAGTTTAATATGTTTTCATGCTCCATTGTGATAGACCAAAATAAATCCATTTAAACAAAATTAGTCCCACAGGAGCCACACTATTAAGAGTGTCAACGCACTGAGATACTCGTCAGAATGATTTAACACAGTCTTTGGGCCTGCATCCCTAACTAATATGCCTTCTGCTGTGATTTTACTGAAAACTTATCTTGATCTTATTATTAAGTTTATATTCTATGGATATGAGCTGGTAAGTTCCGGTACCTTCCGCTTCACTCTACACAGTACACACAAATATTTACACTGACAGTCACTAGAGAGGCTCTGAAGGTTCTTTGAGAAAGCACACACCGGAAAACCAGTTTCACATAGTATTTTTTGTGTTTATGTCTAACTCGTTCTTTTCTCTGGGTGTTTGGTGGCATCTAAATAATTTAGTTGTCATGGCAAGATTTCCAACCAATTCCCCATCCAGGTTTGGTGCATTGACTAGAAGGCGAAGCAATGTGAGATTCTCTGTAAACTGCACGCTTGAAAAATGTAATAATAGGAAATCTAAAGGCTCATGCTAATTTATGTATGCCGTGTCTTCTTTAAATAGGCCTAAATCAGACATGTTCACGACAACAGGCGAATTAAAATGTTAAATCTATGGGACCTTTCACAGGACCTTCTTTGCATGAGGAACCGAGCATAAACTGTACTGGTGCTGCTGATAGACACGCACGCATGCACGCACGCACGCACGCACACACACACACACACACACACACGCACACGCACAGGCACACGCACGCACGCACGCACACACACACACACACACACACACACACACACACACACACACACACACACACACACACACACACACACACACACACACACATGGGGGATTTGAATAATGTCTCCATTTCTTGTGCTGCATGTCAAGCTGAAGATTCGCTCATTCCCAACTAATAATTATTCACTGTAAACTGACATTAGACATGGCTCACTTCTCAATGCCCTACTGTATATTTAGAAGCTTTCTTAAAAAAATCCACACATTCAATTAAACAGATGGACCGTGAGTACAGGAAAATATACTAATACCGGTAATACTATATAATCAATTAAGCTCATAGGCATTACATTTTGAGGCTTTTGCCAAACACATTTGCCCGTTTTCATCAAACATGTATTGCATTCGTCACCAAAGTACAAGTCATAAAGTGAAGAAGTGTGAAACTAAAAGAGACAGACTTCTCTTTGGACTTCAGGAAGGTCTTATGGAGCGGGACCGTTAAAGGGGCTGTATTATGCTGAATATAATTTATTGTTATTTTATTCTGGGACTCCAGTAGAGTAGCTTTGCATGATTTACAGTTCAAAAAACTCCTTATTTGTCTTGTACTTCGTGCAGCCCCTCCATTCAGCCTCTGTCTGAAATGCTCCTTTCTAATGAGGATAACTTTCACATATGTTCACCTCATTATTTGAAACTTTGGCCACGTTTAATATGAACGTCCTACATTGTAACAGTATATATGACTATAAGCATAACAGGTCCCCTTTAAGGTTAATTGGAGATGTTTTGCAGCTGGAGAAAAGGGATGATGCAAACAAACACAAAAGTCTTTTGAATTGTCTCAGAGATATACAATTATCAGTGTTGTGTTTTCTGTGAATAGGAGCTGGTGGACCTTCATTGTGTGAAGAACCGGTTCTGCCCTCTGCTCTGCCCCACCTGCCCTTCGGTGGGCGGTGACAGCTAAAGCTAATGACTGGGCCCTCTGGCAGGCTGCTGTCTCTGACCTTGTACACTGGTTTAACCCAAAGGAATAGCACTAACCCTCAGCACACATTGTCCAGACATGAGAAATGGCTCAAATCCCTGCTCCTGGTGCTGCTTTGGCCCTGCTGGAGCCACACAAAAAATCTGACTACCGCAGTAAAGCATAATGCTGGTGTTCATTGTAGGGTGTAGGTGTGTAGGGTCAACGTATCATGTGATACAAATTGGACAAGTCAAGTAGACCGAACCAAATGAAAAGCCTTTCTGTCTGCAACCTGAGCTCCAATAGGTTCAATAGAGCTCAACAGTCACGTGATGTCTCCCAGTCCAGAAGTGAGTTCCCCATTACATTTCTCCATAGACATTTCGAAAAGTCCTTATATAACGAGTTTTAAGGCTGGAACCAAGCCAACCAGTGACCTACCGAATCGTGACCATGAAACATTTCACTTGGAGCAAAAACAAAAAATAAAATGCGCCTTTTATTTTCTATAGGAAGCCAGTCTCATTCAGTTCAAGTGGCTTTGATATGATGACAGGGAACATGTCACAGCTCACTCTTAACCAGTAGATTGTTCCGTGTACGAGTGTAACCGGCATTGTGTTGTTGATGGGGATCGAACCAGGGAACCTGTATAAGCCATGGGCTCTAGCATCTGCTGCTAAAGCGTCACTTGAGGTCTCAGGGTGAGGTGAGGTTTACCTACTGCGCACAGCACTACCTGCTGGCCACCGTTACACAAAGTCTGTGAATCAAATTGTGACTCAGAAAATGTATTCAACTTAAACACAAACACAAACACAAACACAAACACAAACACAAACACAAACACAAACACACACACACACACACACACACACACACACACACACACACACACACACACACACACACACACAAATAAAGCCAAAGATATACAGCAACGTGGACAGCGCAGCACAGGTGGCTCTGCTCTCTGACAGCTAATCCTGTGGGAGCAACAAAACGTTTCTGTGAACTTACACAGACTTGCTGCTTGTCTGCAGCTCTGATGGTTTCTGCCTGTGTTTGCCTTGTGTTTTCCACATGGAACCTTATTTCATTTCTTTTTTACATCTTTCAGATGTCTAACACTTTTAAAGTATAGCAACTTACATGGCTTCATAAAGCACTGTTAACAGACCCATTGACAGATACAGGGTTATTTATCAATATAAACATTTGCAAAATAACAGGCCAAATTTAATAATGCTTACAAGACTCAGGTAACTATTTTTTGATAGAGCTGTAATTCCTAAGAAATGATGAGCAATTAATAATTAAAACAACCAGTTGCCAAGTAACATGAATAAAGTATTTACAAACCATTACTCAATAATTATTAAATGATAAGTAGTCATCACACAGCAATGATTATTAAACTGTTTGATGATTCATTTAATTCATTCTCTTCATTTATTATCTCCGCCAGGCAAACCCTGGAGATCATGGGTTCAGTGTGTCTGTCCCTCGGTCCGTCCGTCTGTCTGTCCGCAGTTAATCTTACATAGTTACTCCTGGACCAATCAGCCTAATATTTTCCATGCACATTTATGCCTGTATGCTCACACTCATGATTCACACTTTTTGAAAAATCTATTTTATTGACTGTTTTATACCGTCATTACAATTAAAATCTGTCTGCTTGATTGTCTGCCTGCTGACTCCTCACTAACACCAGCAAGTGATCTGCTCCCGACAACAACATGGCGGCAAAGCTAACAGAAACAGGGATTTATTAATCTCGTATCATGCCTAACTTCACTGGATGATAACATATCGGGTATAGAATTAATCTGCAGATGCTCTGGTTCAAAATGAGACCAAACTTTTCTATGGATGTCATGTTTTTGAGCCACGACAAGTCGACAAAGGCCAAAATGTGGCCTGCAACAGACTAGGGAAGGTTTCACTACCACTTCCGGTTTAGGCATATGCACCAGAGCCATTTGTCCGCCATTCTTTTTATGCCTCCACTGGCGATAGCCATGGCCGGAGGCATAATGATTTTGGGTTGTCCGAGAACGCGCATCTGTCTGTCCGATTCTCATTAACGCGATATCTCAAAAACGCCTTGATGGAATTGCTTCAAATTGGGTTCAAATGTCGACTTGGACTCAAGGATGAACTGATTATATTTTGGTGGTCAAAGGTCAAAGTTCAAGGTCAGTGTGACCTCACGACTGTCATTTTCATGCTCGTTAACTCGATATCTCAGGAAAAATAGTTTTACTTGGTCAAACCAAGTGATTCAGCTATACTTGGAATTACGAGAGACCATAGAACATTTCACTCTGACCAAAACTTAGAAACAAAACACTTTTTTTAATTCATTTTTTTATTTGTGTCCGCATTTTGACTTACCACCCCGACACACTAACTTGTTTGTCTATAAATAATGTACTGTTGCTTTAAGTGATCACAAAGAGTAGGTGATGTGATTTTAAGCCTTTGGAGCAGCCAGAAACCAAAAAAAAGTCAAATTATGAGATTATTTTATTTTAGATTGTTTATTGCTTTTTCATGTTTCGGTCACGCTCAATCCAACCACCCCGCTACGCAAAATAGATAGGGGAAACAGTTTTACTATGGTTACACTATTAATACAAAGAAAATGTTATTTCAAATTGAATGCATACCATCTAAGGTCAGGAAATTTACCACCCCGCTAGCCATCACATACCACCCTCTCATGTCTTATTGGGACGTGGATGGGATAATATTAAGGATTTTATGCCTGAGGAGGGAAATGTGTTTTCTTGGAAGTCCTTTCTCGGCCTGTCTTTTCCATTGAAAATGGCCGTTGTTGTTCTTCCGCTTCCCAGTGGGGAAACAGCGCCCTCTCTGCTGTGGCTATGGGTGGAAACCCGTAATTGCACATCCGGAAGAACAGAAATTACAGTCGCTAGGGTTGCGTACCAAGATCCGGCACCACTATGGTACCAGTACCTTTACAACCAGTGTTACCGGTACTGAATTGCAATGCAGATTTAGGAGCTTCATGAGAAATGTTAAACTTTTCAGAAAAGCACTGGGTGAGTGACGTGAACCGCTTTTTCCAGCCGACCAATTGCAATGCTGGCTAGCTGGTTAGTAAGCTAGCAGCAGGTGACATCCTCTGCTTTTATTTCTCCTTAGAAAAAGCGCCCCAGGCAGCGCTTTCTCCACACTAAAATAACAAGCAGAAAAATGCTATGTGGACAAACGCCCTTATTTACTTACACAACATGCCCCCTTTCTGGTCTAAGAGCAACACTCCCCCCTGTGCTTTCCATTGCTTTTAACACATGACACCAGGAAGTGTAGTGTGTGGGTACTGGGCTGATTTGTTGATTCATGGATGAGTGGGAGGGAATATATCGGCTTCTAAGTATATTCACTCATACACACAGAAGCTGGCAACCCAGTCAATTTAGAACATTATATCTCTAACACAGATGCGCTGGCTAATCCATAAGCAAATTCTATTATTTCCAAATCCATGGAGATAGTAGTAGGCCACAGTCTTCCAAAAGCATCTTCAAATCTGGGTTTCTTCTGCTACACAAGCAGCAACACAAGGGATTCTCACACAGCAGAGAAATGTTGAGCTTTGCCTGGGAGGAACTTTGTGATCTGTGTCCGCCATCTAGTGGGAAACGATATGAGTGACTTGTTGTATGGTGAAACAGGGCTTGGGTTCTTCTCTTATGCTTTCATGCAAAAACGTCATAAATCTGATTTTAGATTCAATTCATCCTTAATTGTTGTTGCAACCCATCCTTATCTGATAAGATTTCCAGGGAATGAGGAAATGAGGGAGGGACAACAGGTTTGTTGAGATCTTATCCTCCTGCACATTCAATACGAGGAGTAAGAATATATAAACTCTTCCAAAAAGTGTGGAAACTTGACCTTGCATCCAAAGCTGTGTTCAACTGAAACCAAAATAGAAAAAAACTGAAATACCAATTTTTCCCCCCTTTTTCGTTTTACAATAAAAACGTTTGTCCGTTTCAAATCAAGTACAGTATACATACAATTTACAGTAGAAATTAACAGTAAAGAATAGGGTTTTTCTTTTTATATCAATGCCATAATTTCCTGAACAGCAACAGTGTAATTGTTAGGTGTACACCGTGATACACTTCCTAACTACCAATAAAAACAAAGACAGAACAAGTCACATAGTCCGATCACCCATCAGAGACACAATACACAAGTACAGATTGTACATGATTCATCATTTGCACATCCCACCCACACAAGAGAAAAGAAGAGACAGCACAACAGCATCATTAAGCCCAACACATCCCAGAGCCTCCTAAGCCGGCTGGAAGTGAACAACACAAGTCAGTCCTCCAGGATATCAGGGAACTGCAAGCCATCCACCATGATAAAGAATGATCCCCATGTTGTCCAGCCCAATATTAAGAGAACTCTGCTGTGTGGACTCTCATGTGTCTCTTCAGGGTTTGTTGATGACCAAAACATTTACCACAGACTGCACATTTAATTGATTTATCTCCTGTGTGGACTATCATGTGTCTCTGCATGCTTTCTTTGTGACCAAAACTGTTACCACAAACTGAACACTTAAATGGCTTCTCACCTGTGTGGATTCTCATGTGTCTTGTCAAGTGTACTTTATGACCAAAACTGTTCCCACAGACTGAGCATTTAAATGGCTTCTCTCCTGTGTGGACTATCATGTGTCTTGTCAAGTGTACTTTATGACCAAAACTGTTACCACAGACTGAGCATTTAAATGGCTTCTCTCCTGTGTGGACTCCCATGTGTCTTGTCAAGTGTACTTTAATACCAAACCTGTTACCACAGACTGAGCAAATAAATGGCTTGTCTCCTGTGTGGATTCTCATGTGTTCTTTCAAGTTTTCTTTACGACAAAAAAGGTTACCGCAGACTGAGCATTTAAATGGCTTCTCTCCTGTGTGGATTCTCATGTGTCTTGTCAAGTGTAGTTTATTACCAAAACTGTTACCACAGACTGAGCAAATAAATGGCTTCTCTCCTGTGTGGACTATCTTGTGTCTGTTCAAGTCTCTGTCTCTGTTATGAACATATCTTTTACCAGAAACTGAATGACTAAAGTCTTTATTCCCAAGAACTTCACTGTTTTTCTGTGAGTCTAAGAGAGACTGAGGTTGACTAGTTTCCGTCCAACCATCACTGTCTTCAGTCTCAGAAGAGTCTGAAGTCTTGCCAGCACTGGCTGGTTCTGATGCTCCACAGTCCTCTCCATCAGCTTCTGTTTTCATCTGCTCAGAAGAGCTGCTGGATAGAGGCTCTGCCTCTCTCTTCTCCTCAGTTTGACTTTGATGAAGCTGTGAGGACTGAGGTTTCCCTTCCCCATCTTCACTCTTAGGAACAGGAGTGAATTGGAACTTGGTGATATCACCCTCCTCCAGCCGTTGAAGCTGCTCTCCCTCCTGACTGGTCCAGAGCTCCTCCTGTTGGGGCTCTGGGTCCTCCTGAAGCTGCTCTCCCTCCTGACTGGTCCAGAGTTCCTCACATTCCTCTTTAATGTGTGGGGGCTCTGGGTCCTCCTGAAGCGGTTCTCCCTCCTGACTGATCCAGAGTTCATCCTGTTCCTCTTCAATGTGTGGGAGCTCTGAGTCCTCCTGAAGCGGCTCTCCCTCCTGACTGATCCAGAGTTCCTCCTGGTCCTCTTTAATGTGTGGGGGCTCTGGGTCCTCCTGAAGCTGCTCTCCCTCCTGACTGGTCCAGAGTTCATCCTGTTCCTCTTTAATGTGTGGGGGCTCTGGGCCCTCCTGGTCCAGACTGGGGCTCCACTCCTGCAGCTCAGGGGGAACTTCTTCTTTACTGAACAACAGCTGCTGGAAGTCTGGATGTATGGCTGCTGCTCTGTGTAACAGCACTTCAGGATTTAAACCCGTGTCCAGCAGCTTTTGTTGTTGTTCGTTCTTTTTGGAACGAGAAGATTCTAGCCTGATATCAGACTGAATGGTTACCTCGTTACACTCCATTTCCTTCTTCAGAAGCAGTCAACTCAGAGGAGTGGGACGATCTGAACTGAAGGTCTGGACTCAGGCAAAGAAGCTATTCCTCCACGTACTCTCTGCTATCTTCTTTCAAACAGCCCACACAAACAGCCACTAGTTCACCAACGCTGTCAGGTTTTGGACATGAGACGTTTCCATACAGTGACACAGGAACTTTTTCCCCTTTACGTTTTACTGACACATTCTTCAAAGCTCCAACAACGTTAGCTCCATTAGCTTCACTCAAGACGAATGCTTAGAAGCTTATTCTTCCACTCAGTGCTAAACGGAGCCTCGGCTCCAGTTTCGTGATATAATCCATTGGTCAAATAGAGTTGTAAATTATACTAATGAAAGGGGGAAAAAACTCGGTAAATTGCCTTCTGCTAATGTCAATGTGGCAGGGTAAATCGAGCAAAAAAAAAATCTTTAATTCCGGACAGGACTTTTCAAAATAAAAGCCATCATTCAGACTCGCTAAAATATACAAATTGAACTGATGTCACACAAATTGAATATACTGTAACGAGGTGGGTTTGTGTGCTACTGTAAGTGTGTGGGATTGACATGTCTGTGGGGAATTACGGGGGGTCTGTGAAGGCGACATGTGGCCAGTGGGTGGGGTCAGGACACTAGGTGGGGTGAGAGGGGGGTTCACCTGTGATTGGCTGGGGGGAGGGGAGCTGTGGGCGAGAGGGGAACAGCTCGGAGAGTTGGTGTGTGGAGCCTGAGGGAGACGGCTGTGTTTGGGGAGAGCGGAGAACTAGGAGGGAGCTAGCGTGGTTTTGGTGTGTGTTGTGGGGTTGTTTTGGCGTGGGCTACGGCTGACAGTAGCCCTGGAAACTGTGTGTTAACAGAATAAAGTGCGGTGACTAGATCCTGACTCTCGCCTCGTTCCTGACAATGCTACAGTGGTGTCAGAAGAAAAACTAAGACTGGAAGACTCGAGCGCGACCTGGCGTTAGCGGTTAGCTGTTTGTGTGCTAGCTGCTACAAGGACCACGTGGAATGGTGCGCAATGAAGAACGCCTGTCGGTGGACGGGGGGGAAAAGGAGCTACCGACCCCGGAGTTTGGCTCGGTGCTTGCTGGCATGGAGGGCCGCCTGAAGCAGGAGCTCAGCGCGGTACTTGCCGGCGTGGAGGCCCGCTTGATGCAGGAGATCAGACGGCTGTTGGAGGCGACGCCTGCCTGGGCAGAGGGGCTTATGGAGCTACTACGGGAAGTCGCGCAGCGCGGAGAGAAGCAAAGAGTGTGTTGGACCTGTGGAGAACCGGGCCACGTGGCGAGGTGGTGCCGCAGCGGTTCCGGGGGACAGACGGGGTACGCGGAGCAACGATGCTGGGGACGGCCAGGTGTCTGCTGGTCGTGCGGAGCCTTCGGGCATCTCGCCAGGGGGTGTCCGGAGGCTGTCGGGGAGCAGAAGACGGCGGGAGAGGAGAGACGTGCAGGCGGCTGGCAGGTGAGGCTCTGCTGGTCGTGTAAGAGGCCTGGACATTTGGCCAGAGACTGCACTGAGACAGTGGAGGTCAGGGAAGAGACACGGGTTGGGGAGAGTGTGGAAAGCCGGGGGGAAGAGAACGTTGTGAGGATCGGGAGAGCGAGGCTCATATTTCCAGGTGAGCAGGTGTCGCTACTAACGCCGGAGGGACCGGCACAGCCGAGCTGCGCTACGCCCCCCACGGTTGCTGTACGGGAAGCCGAGGTGGTGGTCGGGGCCGTTTGTGTTCTCCCTGCTGTCCTGGGCAGGCCGCCCCCTGGGGGAGGGGGACGGGAGGACGGGCGAGTGCGAGAGGCGGAGGAAGAGGAGTACTGTTCAGATGAAGAGGAGTTCTGTTCAGATGTGGACCTGGAGGACGACAACATGACCATCATGGATGTCGACGCGGATGAGTGGCAATACAGGCAGGTGGAGGACGCGGATATTGGTCCCGCGTATACGTGGGTGGTGGCCGGACGCCGGCCCCCTGTGGAGGAGATTCACAGGTGTTCCGGTGTCACAAAGGAACTGTGGGAGATGTTTACCGACCTGCATCTGGATGAAGACGGAGTGTTGGGGAGGGGGGAACAGGGGAAGAGAGGGTTCCGGGCGGTGGTACCCAGCTACCTGCAGGAGTTGGTATTACGGTGGGCACACAGGGGCCCGGGACCCGGTCATCAGGGGACTGAGGAGGCGGTCCGCGGTGTTTGGGCACGGTTCTATTGGAACCAGTACGAGGGGGATGTGCGGAACTACTGCAGTGCGTGTGATGACTGTGGGACACAGGGGGGGGCTGAGGAGAGTCACCCGGCGGAGGAGTGACCCCACTGGGGGGGGGGAGAAGGACTTGTGTGCTTCTGGTGGGCCAGAAGCTTTGATGTGAGGGGGAAGTGTAACGAGGTGGGTTTGTGTGCTACTGTAAGTGTGTGGGATTGACATGTCTGTGGGGAATTACGGGGGGTCTGTGAAGGCGACATGTGGCCAGTGGGTGGGGTGAGAGGGGGGTTCACCTGTGATTGGCTGGGGGGAGGGGAGCTGTGGGCGAGAGGGGAACAGCTCGGAGAGTTGGTGTGTGGAGCCTGAGGGAGACGGCTGTGTTTGGGGAGAGCGGAGAACTAGGAGGGAGCTAGCGTGGTTTTGGTGTGTGTTGTGGGGTTGTTTTGGCGTGGGCTACGGCTGACAGTAGCCCTGGAAACTGTGTGTTAACAGAATAAAGTGCGGTGACTAGATCCTGACTCTCGCCTCGTTCCTGACAATGCTACAATACATACCCTTGGAAACTGTTATAGCATATTGCATTGTTGCATTGTTGACAGCTGTTGAAATTTGGAAATGCAAAAATCTCTCAGACCACTGAAAGGCCATTGACACAAGCCGATTTCAAAAATATAGGCTAGGCCTATAACAAATCAAAAGTTAGTCGTTGCAAATCAAACTCACTTGATACGGTGCATACTTAGTTGTCATAGAAAACTGCACTTGGAGCTATATGTGTGTAAATTTGATTGTTGTTGACATTTCTGGAAATGCAAAAGTCCATGCTTGCCGTGCTCTCTCAGACCACTGAAAGGCCATCGAAACAAGCAAATTAAAAAATATAAGAAATCAAAAGTCAATCAGAAAGTCAAAAATCTAATCAAACTCACTTGATAGCCTACATGTTTGTCACTTCAGTTGTCATAGGAAACTGCACTTGGAGCTAGATGTGTGTAAATTGTATTGTTCACATTTCTGGAAATGCAAAAATCCATGCTTGCCATGCTCTCTCAAAGTGCAGTTTCCTATGACAACTGAAGTATGCACCTATGTATTAAGTGAGTTTGATTTGCAACGCTTTGACTTTTTTTTAGTATATAATTTTTTTATTGTTTCGTTTTCAGACATCAGTTTAATGCCATAAGCAATTTGGTGTACACACCCAAGGAAAGAACAACACAACTGCAGACGGGACAGAACCCAAAACAAATAATCTTCAAATAAGTTGCATACAGTGTGACAGTGTCCGAAAAGAAACATTTTCTCCCACCCCGTAAACTTAGTCCCATATCCAGTTGATTATACAGATTTTGGATTTAAATGGTAAAAAAACACACACACACACACACACACACACACACACACACACACACACACACACACACACACACACACACACACACACACACACACACAAAACACAAAAAAACACACACAAAACAAAAAAACAAATTCAAACTGAAAGACAGAAAAGAGAAAGAAGAAAAACAAACAAACAAAAACAAAATAGGAGACAAAAAACAAACAAAAACATTACAACGAATGACTTTTGATTTGTTATATATTTTTGAAATCTGCTTGTTTCAATGGCCTTTCAGTGGAGACTGGAGAGCACGGCAAGCATGAATTTGAGCATTTTGTGTGTTGTACATACACATCTGGCTTCTACATGTATGCACTTTATGTATTACATTTCATTTGCAACAACAGTTGAATTAAAAAAATAAAATAATTAAAGTTTATTTTTTATTATTGGCTTATTATTTCACTGGTCTGAGTGTGTCTCATTCGTGCAGCCATGCAGACATTTCACAAGCTATATCTGCAGAACTAGCCTACCTACTTTTCACAAGACCACATCATCCATTTTGCATAATGGCTATCGCCTATACTTGTAAATCTATTTTCTTGATGTCTTCCAAGAACCCCATAGCTACTCTAGTGCTATGCAGGTGTCAAATGTTTTCTGCACGCACCCTGTGCTTAGATGTCTTATGCCTTGTAAAACAAGGTAAATTAGGTTTTAATAAGGTTTCCCATTAAATAAAGAAGTAGCCTTAAGCAACTTCATTATTTTTTAATACTTGCCCAAATTTGGCATCTAAAGCATTTCAAGAAATAACATACCGTCTCCTTTGTATTTGTTCTGCTGGTCTATTTTCATTCAAACATTAAACTAGAGGTTCATCTTAGTGTTCAATTATGTTCATTAGATGACTACTTTAATTTTTTATTGTAAAAACGTCACTTTATTGTGCTTTTATTTTGAAGGCAAAATGACTAACCCGGAAGTAAATCTATGGGAATTATGTTTTTGTTGAGTCCTCCACGGACGTACGAGAGAGAGGCCTACAGGCTGATTGATTGTGTGTGTGGAATAATTTAGATTAGCCTACTTTCAAATTCCTTTCGTAGGCTACATATTGACTAGCAATGGGCGGTCACGAGCCCGAGTCTTTAGATTACTCTGTGCACGAAGCCTGGAACGAGGCCACCAACGTCTACCTGCTGGTTATCCTGGTCAGCTTCGGCCTGCTGATGTATGCCAGAAAGTAAGGGCCGCTTACTACACTTAAATAGACATTCATCCTACAGATTATGCATAGATGACATTGCATAAAGATGACATGGAGTACAGTACAGCAAAGACGGTGGTGTCTCCCTACCTCACACCCTGCCTTCCTTCGCCGTTTCTCTCGTAAACAGACCATAACAAAAGATGGTCCGGCCGATCTCCATTCAAAAATCTGGCATTGTAACGTTAATGTTTCCTTTGCTTACAGGCAAATGCGCTTATGTTGTATGACATAACTTAATGTTTTTAAGAATTGTGTTAGGCAGGCTTAGGGAAACATCGGCATACATTCGATACATTCGCGACCAGTTGCAATGTGTATCATTAGGGTCTGTCTTTTTATATGTTTTTCTTGGGGGGTTAAATATTAGGCTAATTGAAATCCTCTGTCCAGCAAATTATAGGATTGTAGTTTATTTATTGATTTAATTTTTATTTTCAACCGCTTGAAATATAGTTTATTATCTTTGTCTGTATCTCATATTCAGAAACAAGAGGAAGATCATGCGTATCTTCACTCTGCCTCCCACCGTCGGCAGCAGCCCGGAGCCCAACTTCTATGACAGTCTGCAGAAGGTCCGCCTGAGGCAGCAGCTGGAGATGTACTCTCTGGGTGAGTGTCACAGTCACAGTCATCAGAAAAAATTTGTGTTGGTGAACGGCGACATACAATTTTTTTTTGATCCAGATGAATTATGCCATGAAGTAGGCTACACGTGATTTTTCCTCAATTCAAAGCTAATCTTGCATGTCAAGAAAGCCACCTTTTTTCTGATCTTTTCCCCATTTTCTCCCCAATTGTACTTGGCCAATTTCCCCTTGCTACCCCAGTCGCTGCACCACCCCCTCTGCCGATCTTGGGAGAGCTGTAGACTAGCACCATGCTTCCTCCAACAAAATGGCAGTTGCCAGCCGCTTCTTTTCACCTGACAGCGGGGAGCTTCACTGGCAGGACATAGCACGTGGGAGGATCACACTATAGAGAGACAAAGTGACCGCCTACTTCCTGCTTCAGCACTGTACCAGAGATTTTCATCCGCCATTTATTTTCCCATGCACATTTCGTAAAATGCGTATAAAAATAGTTTTAATGGTTCAAACCAAACGGTACAGATATATTTAGAAACAGGAGAGACCGCATAACATAACACAGGTGCAAGCAAAACACTAATGAGGGTTTCCAAATTCCAATCATGGAAGTTGGAAACCCTCATTAGTGTTTTGCTTGCACCTGTGTTTACCCTGCCTTTTCGACACAAAAAATGGCCCCGTGAGAAGGGTCTGTATGGACTCCTGACCAAGCCGGGGTAATGCCGTTGCCCACCTACCTCATGTTGGTAGGCAGGGAATCTACCGCTACACTAACCGGACGCCCAAACGTAACCGAACTGAAACGTAACATTTAGTTTTGTATGAAACCGCTCAATGAACTACATCTCTCGTCTCGCACAATATAAGTTGTCTGAAGCGTCTGGTCGGAGAGAGAGTTATGTCACTTACACGACTGGTTGTGTGTAGTCGTTCTAATTTATAACTTAATAGTGCAACAGTCTTACGACAGACTGTGACTTTCTTGACTTGCAAAGTTATCTTTGAAATTGACAAACATATGTGTGTACGTCATGGCACATTTCAAACGGGATCAAAAAATTATTGTCATGATTGGATTTTTTCCTACGCTGCTTCATATAGGGCCCTCCCGGAAGGGGCGTGGCTTTGGCTCTCTATATAAATAGGAAGAAAAAAATATTTTGCAAAAAGGGCACTTATCTAGTCAGAGGCCAAAAGGGCAGGTGTCTGGCCACCACCTGGGCTCCATCTGTGCACATGCCTGCTGACTGCAACACAGAACCTAACCTACATAGAGATTTTCATCTA
This sequence comes from Poromitra crassiceps, assembly GCF_964638095.1. NCBI lineage: Eukaryota > Metazoa > Chordata > Actinopteri > Beryciformes > Melamphaidae > Poromitra > Poromitra crassiceps. The sequence goes on from NC_139634.1 coordinate 20,674,189, forward strand.
GAATTTACCTGTGCATCTTTTTGTACTCTGGAGCATAGGATATGACTAGGGGTGTCACGATACACTAATTTCACGATACGATACACGATATTGGGTTCATGATAACGATATTTTAACACGTTAACTGCCAACGACGTATTGATACGTCAAGCAGAATCCAACCGTTTTTTTTTTTTTGACGGTGGGGCGTTGATCAATCCCTTTTACGTCTCCTATACAATTATTGGAGGTATTGAATGTGTATAATCTATTTTACCGACCCACTAAGTGTTGACAGTGCTCCCCCAGACGAGCGAAATCAAAGAAAAAACTGCCGCGGGAGCAAGCCATTCAAGGAAATGGCGAGGCGATTTTACAGTAATCCAGACTTGTCTTGCCCGAGAGCGACCGCGCAGGCAGCAGCACACAGAGAGCGGAGAGCGATTTGCAAAATAGATTATAGGTGAAACACACTTTGAAACACCTCAGAAAGGCCAGAATCAACATCTGCCCATCGCCCACGCATTCCCCGGCCCATCTTGACTCGCACAAGGAGCGTCCGCACGCAGGCAAGCAGGCAGGCAGGCACGCAGGCAGGCAGGCAGGCAGGCAGGCAGCAGCAACGCGCTTCTGACACGCCCGCTGTAGAGCCAGGAGGAAGGAGGAGAAGACACACGGAGGGAGGAGTTTGAATGAGAGGGGTGTTTCCTGCTGTTATGGAGGAAATTACTGTTCAAAACTATTGTTTAGAATGTCTGACGGTCTTACTGATGCCAAAAATGAATGGTTAAAGTGACTTTTCTATCGAATTTCACAAAAAGCCATTTATCTCTGAATAAATTTCCAGACGCTGAAACCATGCTGTACTCAACGGCTAATATCTACATAACTACAAACTAACTCTTTTAGACAGAGAAAGCACACATTCTATTAGTACTTTTCTGAACTTTGTGTTCACAAAGTCCAACCAGAAAATTATGCTCGGCTCTTGTAAAATGAGCCAGAATCCTCAAAAAAAGGCCTGGCAGAAGCTACCTACAGTAAAAAAAAAAATGGCTGGCAGTCAATGTGTTAACAATATTTCTTTTAACAAAAGTAAATAATTTTTATGTATTTATTTATCATTTATTTAACCATGTGAGTCCCGTTGAAATCGAAACATCTTTTCAAGGGAGCCCTGGGAAAATACTGGAAAAATAGTCTTTCATTTGAAATACACAAAATACAAAACAAATGCTGTTTTTGGAAATTGTTATTATAATAACTAGAAAACAACATGGAAGATAATGCTTCTCTTGCAATAGAATGTGTCACACTGTCACAAACTAAATGTTTGTTGCATGGTGAAAGAAAAATAAAGTATACAATCTATTTCTTAAATAACTCATGCTCAATGGTCCCTAAACTTATGTAATCTTATGTACCCCTTGAGCTGTTTTGCCATGCCAGTAGTAGTCTACCCCCTCACTCATGCGTGTTGATTCTGCTAAATTTGTTCTATTATTATTCAGGAGCAAAAAAAAAAAAAAAAATGTGACGAAATATCGTGACACCCTTAGATATGACTATAATAAATGAACAGGTGATTGCATTGTAATCAATCATATTGATAGGAAATGCATCTAACATCATGATAATCATGCTATGACTAGAGACAACTTATATTGATGTTGTAATTCCTACTGATTACCAATAGAGGTTTATAAAGGTTATATATTACTAAAATGCCAATTTAAAACAAACAGTAGTGGCTGTGTGAGCACCTGTAAAAATGTTTACTATTTGTTGTTTGGTATGATGAAGAAAGTCTGAACTGTTATACTGTTTTGAGATCTGCTTGGAGTTGTAATGTGTCTGTTTTAGGCAGGCATCATTAAGTGTCATCAGTGTCTGTGTCACACATCGTGTTGTCCTTGACCATTTTGAGGTCAATGAAACGGTTCTGCTCCCTCCTCTGTCTTGTTTCGTAGCCAGGAAGTTCGACCAGCAGCAGGGCCAGACGGAGAGTGTGCAGCTCTCCATGGAGTGAAGACGGGAAGCAAAGTCCACGCCAGTGTTGCCAGATACCGCTAATGGCTTCCATCCCAAATATTGTTCAAAACTCGCCAAAACACACAAAAAACCGCCCAAATAAATGCAGCTCTATGGAAACAGCTCTGTAAACACACCCAAGCCAGATGGAGCTATGGAGAATGGAGGAAAGCAAGTATGCAAGGGGGTTGGATGCCACTCCACGCTGCAGGTATCGCCAGAAGATTGCAAAACATATAGGACATGATTCATATACAATGAAGGGAAGCCATTTTTTCCAGTAACAGTGCAAACCATAGACATTTTGCTAGTGCTTTCCTATCGCTTCCTATGTAGCCTGCTGCTGGTTGCCCTCCAGCATAATCTGCACCTCATATCCATTATACAGTTAATGGTCTCACCCCTTGATGTGACGTCACCTGAAAACAAGCTATGGAACCCAAAACAGTCCAATTGACAGAAAACCAGCCAATCTGGCAACACTGGTCGATAGAGCTGCCACGATTAATCGATTAGTCGATCGACAGAAAATTAATCGACAACTATTTTGATAATCGATTAATCGCTTTGAGTACAATTTTAAGAGAAAAGGTCTAAATTCTCTGATTCCAGCTTCTTAAATGTGAATATTTTCTGGTTTCTTTACTCCTGTATGACAGTAAACTGATATTATCTTTGAGTTGTGGACAAAACAAGACATTTGAGGGCGGCATCTTGGACTTTGGGAAACACTGATCGTCATTTGCTACCATTTTCTGACATTTAATAGAGCAAACAACTAATCGATTAATCGAGAAAATAATCGATTATGAAAATAATTGTTAGTGGCAGCCCTACTGGTCGACGGTCCCTCCCTCCTCTTCTGGCAACACTGGTCGATGTTCTCTCCCTCTTCTTCAAGCCTTCTTCCCATGGATGGGAACAGCATGGGTTGGCTGTCGTTACAGGCTGAGGCCTATAATAGAGACGAGACGCCACCATTTTCCAGTTGTTTCTGTTTGACTCCATGAGTGGAACTGCGTCTGTCTTCATTCACCTCCCATTGTCCCTTTGTCTACATTCCTGAAGCAGAGATGGATGGATAGTTTGACACATCACTGCCTTCTCACATACTCTATAGCCAGGAGTGAAATGACATCATCTGTAACTGCCACTGTGATATTTTCAGTGATGTGGGGGGAAATGATCGGCAACAAAAGGACCTAAATGTAACGTCATTTCCAGTTTTTCTGATTTCCCATCTAGACTCTTTGCTTTTTATTTAAATATTTTGTTGGATATGATCAAATCATGATTTTACTTTTTAAATAGATGTTTGCCACATGATTCTCATGCATTTGTGGATGACTGATATCGTTTTTCTGCTGCCAAGTGGTTGCTTTAGGTAGTACGTCATTTCAAGTTTTAACTCTGAAAATAAAGGAATATAAAAATGAAGGGACCTCTTCACTTCAGCCCCTCCACAGAGCTCTCAGAATAGGACAATACAGTATACTGTCAATAAGGCTAGGCCAACCACTGCAGTTAACAGGCCCTTATGTATGTGTGCGTGTGTATATATATATATAGTACATAATATGCTTTGTGGAAAAATCACTCAACTCGAGTCAGTGGACAGTCATATGTTTGAGTCAGTATGAGAACAAAGCTATGTTATTTAAAAATCCATATCAACCCCTTTTCAAAAAATCAGCAATGTCTCAGTCTTTGTTTGGCTGCACATTACAGCTACTCCTTTCATAGCACCCCTATTGATTTCAGTACCTTCAAAAGAACCTGATGATAACCAACCATTAATAATCACTCCATTTAGCCTACCTGGGAATTAAAAGAATCTGGTACTGAAGGGCTGACATCACTTTGATGGTTTCAATTTCGACAGTGTAAACAGAGCCATAGAGTTATGTACACCTTCGTAAATGTTTTATTTCCTACACCAGAGACTGATAAAGCTTGGCACAGACATTTTGAGGCCAATATACAGAATGCTCCAGGCATGAAACAGTATTTGTCAAATTGTACATGGTATTTCTCCATTATTGGTTGCACATGCCTCGACTCAAATGCCAGTCATTTCAAATGCCAGTCATTCTCAGCATAAGATTGTCCAAACAGAACAGCAAGATTTTAAAGACGTACGCAAACTCTGCCCAATATAAAAACACAAATATATACAGTAAAACAGCCATAGCCTTAGCACAGGGCAATCAAGAAAAAAAATGCAGTATAGCAGTGGTTCTCAAACTTTTTTGCCTTTAGTACCCCCTTTACCTGACTACAAAATTTTGCTTGGGAAACTGCAACAGAAAACTATAGCATATGATGCAATGAATGCATGATAATACACCTTTGGAAGTATGGAACATTACAAAATAAGAAATTGAGTGAAAGAGTTGCAATTAGTGCCTCCTGAGCAGATTTATTTTATAGTTTCATTTTCACGATTCTAGGGGTATGCGTACCCCAGTTTGGAAACCACTGCAGTATAGGAAGCTTATTTCAGCGTGCGAGCAAATCAAGTTCAAGTGGTTGCTGCCATATGAGATGCTCTAGTAAACATAGAGCTTTAGTGCCGGTGGTGAGGGCAGATATGAGATGTTCTAGTAAACATAGAGCTTTAGTGCCGGTGGTGAGGGCAGATATGAGATGCTCTAGTAAACATAGAGCTTTAGTGCCGGTGGTGAGGGCAGATATGAGATGTTCTAGTAAACATAGAGCTTTAGTGCCGGTGGTGAGGGCAGATATGAGATGCTCTAGTAAACATAGAGCTTTAGTGCCGGTGGTGAGGGCAGATATGAGATGCTCTAGTAAACATAGAGCTTTAGTGCCGGTGGTGAGGGCAGATATGAGATGTTCTAGTAAACATAGAGCTTTAGTGCCGGTGGTGAGGGCAGATATGAGATGCTCTAGTAAACATAGAGCTTTAGTGCCGGTGGTGAGGGCAGATATGAGATGTTCTAGTAAACATAGAGCTTTAGTGCCGGTGGTGAGGGCAGATATGAGATGCTCTAGTAAACATAGAGCTTTAGTGCCGGTGGTGAGGGCAGATATGAGATGCTCTAGTAAACATAGAGCTTTAGTGCCGGTGGTGAGGGCAGATATGAGATGCTCTAGTAAACATAGAGCTTTAGTGCCGGTGGTGAGGGCAGATATGAGATGTTCTAGTAAACATAGAGCTTTAGTGCCGGTGGTGAGGGCAGATATGAGATGCTCTAGTAAACATAGAGCTTTAGTGCCGGTGGTGAGGGCAGATATGAGATGTTCTAGTAAACATAGAGCTTTAGTGCCGGTGGTGAGGGCAGATATGAGATGTTCTAGTAAACATAGAGCTTTAGTGCCGGTGGTGAGGGCAGATATGAGATGTTCTAGTAAACATAGAGCTTTAGTGCCGGTGGTGAGGGCAGATATGAGATGTTCTAGTAAACAAAGAGCTTCAGTGCCGGTGGTGAGGGCAGACGTCCACGTCGCTGTCGGAGAGAGTGTGGGCGTACTGCGAGCTCCAGTCTCGGAGGAAGAGCTGCTGGACTTGGCTCTGCAGGGTTGACTGGCCTTTGCCAACCGCAGAGCCTGTCTGGTTCACCACCATGCCCACACCGGCCGTCTGGGTGAAGTAGTTCTCTGACCAGTTCGACGTCCCTGTGGACAGAGCCCCCCCCCCCCACACACACACACACACACACACACACACACACACACACACACACACACACACACACACACGTTAGTTCTGGGTACTAATTTGCAGGTCGACTAGTAACAGGATTATGAAATGACAAAGTGAACTTATTTAGTATTTGTTTTGTAGTGTGTATGTATAGTGACAGCGTACCTATATAGACGACTCGGTCGGTCACCATGTACTTTGCGTGATTGACTCGTGCAAACGGAATCTTGCTCTGCTCCGGTGTTGAAGGCACCACAAAGACTTTCTGCACAAACACAGAAAAAGGCTGAGGTTAGCACAGTGAAAAGAAAGATCATCACCAATCAGAATCAACTTCTTACAGTTCCAGTCATTTTGTTGTCTGTGGAATCGGAACATGTCACTATTAATAGCAATTAACAAATAGGAATTCACAGAGTCTATGTATTAACATTTATAAAAAAAACTAAGTGTGCTGTGTTGATGTGGCGGCAAAGTGTCTCTCCTACTTAGGCTGTGTTTTTCAAGTCTGACTGACTTGACAAAGGTCACCAGGCCGAAACGTTGTCTGCTCATTAAATCTTTTGCATCTGAGCCAGAGTGTGCGGTCTCGCCCTTTAAAAAGAATTGTTCATGCCAACACTCCAGAGACATCACATCTTCAGACAATAAAAGAGCCAACACACCGCGTTGATGTCACATTTGAGTGGAGGCCTGTTGAGCACCAGCAGGGACTGCAGGAAGACGAACATGGCGGCTGGCGAGTGCTGCCAGCAGCTGACCAAGAGCTGGACCTCCACTCCTCTGGTGCAGGCTGCAGCACGCAGGGCCGAGTCGATGGCAGGCCACAGCCTGACGGCAAGAAGCAACACACTTTATAACATGGTCTGGGTGAATGCTCCTTTCTGATTGGCCTGCAGCAACACTTTCTAACATCATCTGGGTGAATGCTCCTTTCTGATTGGCCTGCAGGTGTGCGTTAAAACCGTTTAATGCACTTCGCCTCCACGTCATACATTAAAATCGTTTAGTGCACACCTAAGAGTTGATTATCCCTTACTTATTGTACCAAAGCCTTTGGTAGGCTAACCCCTAAGCTGAAACGTGTACAGACAGGTGGAGAAATTGCGGAGAACAGCTGGCAGATCATTTCCATATCTTTTGGAGCCACAGTGCCCAGACATTCAGACATACTGGCAGGAGGTGACATATCTATTAAAATATTTGTTAGTAACCAACAAGAAAATGGTTAAAGACCATTCCTCCAACAGTTCCTCCCAGTATGTATGTATGTATGTACTGTATGTATGTGTGTGTGTATGTATGTATGTATGTGTGTATGTATGTATGCATGTATGTATGTATGTATGTGTGTGTGTGTGTGTGTGTGTGTGTGTGTGTGTGTCTCCAACTGTTCTGACACAAATTAATCTGTAAGAATAACAGTGAATATACATAAGAATGTGGTAGTAAACAGTGGAAGTGGGAGTTGAGTGTAGCCGGTCACCTGGGTGGCTGTGTGTACTGAGACAGAGGAAGATAGTCCATAACAGAGATGTGTATGAACTTGTGGGCGTCAGCGATGACAGAGAGGATGGCGGTGAGGTCGTCTGTGCGGCCGCGGGCTGAAATCTGTGGAGGGGCGCTCTGAAACCAGACACACAGGATCACAGGAGGAACTGGGGAGATTGCATCACAACTACGGTAAATACCTTCAGATCAGGTTCAGGGAAGTGAATTTTAAACGGTTTCGTGCAAGTTGTTCACAAATCCGAATAGGGAAAATGCCAAGAACTTTTTAATGCCATAAATCACAATCAAAATATAGATCTGCATGACTAGGCTGATTTTCCACCTGAAAAACAAAAAACTAAAACAAAAACTTACAGACAGGTAGACGTGTGCGGGCACTCCGTTGAACTTGAGCTGGAGGGGCTGTTCGGAACTGGACAGGGCAGAGAGGCGGGCAGGCCAGTAAGGGGGCAGGGAACCATTCACCCCACCGCCAATGTTCCAGTACACCCCAAAGACTCGAGACGCGTCCCGAGCCAGGCAGCTGCAGTCCTCCACCGACAGCCCAACCTCCTTCACCTGGGTCAAGCAAACACCAGAGGCCGTATTCATTCAGTCACAGCTTCATATTTTCATCAGTGCTTCAGCATTCTGACACAAAACCCACCATTTGGGTATAGCCTAAATGTCTTGATATCAGATATAACTGTAAAAAGAGGTGAAATGAGAATAATTTTTAAGGGAAAATCTTCAAATTGTATAACTACAGCCTAAAGATCAAGTATGAATACACACAAGTATAATGACATAAACACAAATTTTGCATTATGGGTATTCTAAATCCTTGCATAAATGTATCTGCTTTCCTTTGCATTTGCATACTTTGATATATTTGGATGGAATATTATGCAAAGTACTATAAATACTATAACAAAGAAAAACAAAGATAAAAAAAAAACTGAGTGCTGACTCCATTCAGTTGATACAGAACTACCCTAATGTAAGAGTGATATTATCATAAAAATAAAAAAATACTTGACACTTGGCTTGACAGTTCACCCAACAATTCCATGACAGCCAAGTGCACAAAGTGAAAACAGACACTGCTGTCTATTTAGCTGCTCTGATCACAAATGTTCAAGCGGCTTTTGCCTTTAATCTAGACTATGAACAACCAGACAACATTCTCACAAACACTCTAAGCGTGATCACTGCTTAGCCTGGCTTAGACCATACCTGGCTTAGAGAGCGCCAGTCCATGTTGGCGCTCCCCACATAGAGGTGCTTTTGATCCACCACCCATAGCTTGGTGTGGATGATACCACCGGTCACGGACTGGAGATCAACCTCTCGGATCTCTGCCCCTGAGAAGAAACACATACATGATCAGCAATGAACCTCTGGGTTGCTCTCAAGGTCAATTTGTCTCTTACTGTGGGTGGAGAAATCTCCACACTGATGCCAGAATGCCATTTGGGAACATACTGCGATGATACAGGTTCTAAAAAGTGGGGATGATGCAGCCTCCCTTAGTGATTCAGGCTGATAATCCTAGTGCAGCTGTACTTTGGGTCACACACAACAGTAAGAGCATAATGTTGTGTTTGTTTACACTTGATGTACTGTATCACCCTGTCAAGTGTGTAAAATAAAAGAATCTGAATGTGAATAATGTTACAGTACATTGTACCTGTGGCAGCCAGTTCTGCTGTGTCTTGAGTTGAGCTCTGGGGAGCGTTGACAGCAATCTGAAGTCTCACACCTTTGGATTCAAGTCCCATCAGCTGCTCAAAGACCTTCCTTCCCTGCAAAACGTGTAGGAGTCATATCACACATACTGTATGAGGTGTTTATAACGTACTGGGATTCAGGTCAAGTGACTCTAAGACCAAGTCACTGGCCTGAGAATCAGTGATGCTAAGACCAAATCACTGACCTGAGAGTCAGTGACTCTAAGACCAAGTCACAGACCTGAGAGTCAGTGATTCTAAGACCAAGTCACAGACCTGAGAGTTAGTGACTCTAAGACCAAGTCACTGACCTGAGAGTCAGTGACTCTAAGACCAATTCACTGACCTGAGAGTCAGTGACTCTAAGACCAATTCACTGACCTGAGAGTCAGTGACTCTAAGACCAATTCACTGACCTGAGAGTCAGTGACTCTAAGACCAAGTCACTGACCTGAGAGTCGGTGGGCTCTGCGGCTCGGAGCGTGAAGTAGAAAGCAGCGATGTGGACCGAGCTGTTGGCCTTGCCCAGCAGACTGAGCCAGCTGTCTGAGATGTTCGGCAGGGACGAGAATGCAGATGGGTCAAGACCCTCTGGGATGCTCTCCACCAGATGCACTCTAAACAGGAGAGAGAGAGAGAGAGTTTCCACCAAAATACATTTGAAAAACTCAAGAACAATGTATCTTTCCAGAAATCATGATCCGGTTACTCAAGATAATCCACAGACCTGGTTGTGAGCGGTTTTATGTGGGAACTATTTTCCTTCATCCGAACTACACCCACTAGCTGCTAGCTGCAGTGTCATGTAGGAACTAGCCAGTGTAGGAATTTAGTCAGGGGCCAGGGCAAAAATGCCCCCAAGAAATCTCAGAATGCCCCTAAAAACATTTTGATAATTTAATTTTCATTCAATTCATTTAATTGCCATCGGTTGCCAGAAGACAATGACGAAGAACGCACTCACTGTTGTTGTTGTTTACACTATACGCTTTAGCAACTTTATGCACGAATTACTATTTTTTTAAGTGCCCCCAACATTTTGTAAATGCCCCCAGTTTTTAGACAGTGGGGGCAAAAGGTGCCCGCTAAATCTATTTTACATTTCCTACACTGGAACTAGCTAGCAGCTAGTGGGTGTCAGTAGTCTGATCGAAAGAAAATAGTTTGCCACAAGCCGGGTGCCATCCAGTTCCAATTCAAGAGAAGGCAGAAAATTCTACGCCGGATATCTCCAAAACTCAGGCAACTCACACCAAAACCATCTAGAGATGGATAAATAGCTTTAATAGCACTACAGGTTAGAGGAAAAATATGTATTTTGGATTTTAGGGTGAGCTGTCCCTTTAACATGAACTGGTCGCAGTGGTCGCGTTACCGAATAGGTTCCCTCTTTTACATTTTTTTTACACAATGACAGAAAAATCTGAAGGCTGTCTGTCATTTTAACACAGGCAATAATAGATTATGACAGAATGTTTACGACCCTACAGACAATGAGAAAGTCTAACCTAACGCAACCTCTGACTGGGAGTACTGACGTCACCACAACCTTTGTGTACCAGTGGCAAATTCCACTCTTTAATTAAAAAAAACATAATATTTAGCCTCTTAAATGTGTATGATTTCATGTCACACATGACACACCTTTGGGTAGGAAACACCAAAAGACTGACATCGAGGAGTGTCTGGGAAAATCTTGGCAGGGAAAGTGAATGACTAAACTCTCCCCTTCCTCACCACTAGCAGCAAGGAAACTCAACCTCCCGACTGTAGACTGTGTGGTTGTACTGCTGTAACTCAATGAATGTAAAGTAGGGTGTTGACAAAGTGTGTCAGTGTGTAAGTGACACACCCAGCAAGTGACACTGCATCAGTGTTTCAGTTATTGGAATGTTAGAAGTATGAAATACAAATTATTAGCGCCTGCTAACAATGCTAGTGAAACACAGTCAGCCTGAAAAGCTTATTCCCCCCCCCCAGATCATATTCAACTCCTACCATATAATATTGCTATGAAACAGGAAATGGTTTAGAATGTATTACCGCATGTGGTTTTTCAGAGAAAGGGTTAGTTTTGCTTAGATATTCTACCTCCCAATTTCTCAAAAGTAAAATCCTGAGAAATAGTTTGGGGATTTTTTTTTTCTTCCAATAGAATAAAAAGGACTCTGTTCAGGATAACAAGTGCAAACCTTTTACACCACTGCAGCGTTCATTTTGGCCCATGGCCCTCCATCCAGATTATTTTTTGGCCCTTCATTGGAAAGAATTTGTGCACCTCTGCTCTAGCACCTTCCTATCCCCATGCCCCCACCCCCCACCCCCAAAGCCCCATAGCCACTAATCCTACCCACCCCTGGAATCCTGACTTACTACCACCTTCCTATCCTGAGGCCATTTTCCCACTAAATGTCCATGAGTGAGTGACTGACTGACTATGCTGACTTTTCCATCTCATGACCCCGGCGGGACCGCTGGTCCAGCGCTGTGGTGAAAATCACCTCTCGTGAAAAACCACTCCTAATAACATGGACACTAAAGACGAAAGCAGGTTGGATTTAGTGACACTTTGTTACTATTTTCTCACCGACAATCTGAGCTACAAGGCTCTGGTAGTAGGCCACAGCCCTCCAACCAGTGCAGCTCCAGCTGAGCCATGAGGTGGGCCAGGGACATAGGGAGGCCGTAGTGCCAGACGTGCTGACCAAGCCCTCCGAACAGCAGCAAGGTGGTGGGCAGGAGGCAGAAGAGGGTGAAACTGGAGCACCCCGAGTTCTGCCAAATACAGAAGTAGAACTGATGTTATGGCCTCATCAAGAGATGGGGAAGGGCCATCGCCACAACTTGACAAGAGACTGGATTGTATTGCATTCCATAGCTATTACAGAGCACCAGAGCAGGGTGTGGTTGAATTCCATTTTACAGTATATGACTGACTTTGTTACTGACTGACAGACTGACTGACTGTGTTACTGACTGACTGAGTTACTGACTGACTGACTTTATTACTGACTGACTGAGTTACTGACTGACTGACTTTGTTAGACTGCTACAAGGCCAAGTGAAAGAAACCACTATCCTAGACATGAATGGACGATATGGTTGAAATCAATATAATAATAATAATAATAATAATCATTAAGGATTTTTTTCAATATCAGTATATCACAATGGTTCATGTATGCAAAATCATGTTAAAGAGTAACTTCACCCCTGTTCTGAGCCTAACTCCGCCCACTGCATAATCTAAAAGTCTGTGGTTGAGATCCTGGCAACCACAGCAAAGAGAGATATAAACTAGGGTCCAAACTGTTCCCTAGCAACAGAAGAATTCATGACAGTTTTGTACCTAACTATGTCATGAATTCTAAGGGTTGAACAGCAGATGACATGTTGAGCCATTTCAACCCATGAAATGCAGATTCTTTTTATCTACATTTGATGTCAATGTCGATATTAATACCAGCATTCATGTGTTTCATATAGTTTACAGCTCAAAAAACACCAATTGGTCATATTAGGTGTGATTATTTTTAAGTAAAATTTGCTTGTCATCATCAATTTAGACAGCAGAAATGTGTGTCACTCACAATATTAAAATATCTTTATATCATCACAATATGATTACAATGAAAGACGATAAACGATAATATTTAATTATCGTCCAGTCCAAATGGAATCTATTAGCCAAATTGAAAAGCACAACTCACCTTTGCTGACTGGCCTGATTTAGCTTGGGCTGGCTTCGTTGGTACTGCAGGAGAGGTTGATTGCTCAGTATCAGCACTTTTGTCTACCAGACTTGAGGATATTGACGGAGCGCTCCCCGGGCCTGCATACTGTAAATGATGGAACTTCACTTCCTCTGATTCATGGACACTCCCGACACCAGACTCTTCATCTGCCGAATCATCTACACACTGAACGTCTGATGATGAGCCATCCTCCTCCTCTTCAGCTATGAGACCAAACTTTGTGGGCTCCACCTCCCACGGGGGCTCTTCATCCACGATCGCCTTCACCTGGCTCAGCTTCTCCTCCTCCGTCGGACCCTGCCTGATCTCTTCAGGCTCCAAGCTCACATCATCATCACCGGAGCAGGCGAGGCTAACCCTGCTCTCCACCTCATTCTCCTCGCTCTTCTCTCCCGCGACTTCCTGCGGCGTCTGGCTGAGGAAGTCCAGAGTCGAGTTGAGGAGGAAGTCCTCCTCGACTCGGGTGATGATTACGGCTTCTTTTTGCAAGGCGTAGTCCCCTAGCTCCACTCTGAGGGGCGGCCTGGGGCTGGCGGTCATGAGAAGGTGCTGCGCAGACACAGACTCTTCTGTGAGGGCACTGTGGGCTGACGCAGTGGCTTGTTCTGGGTTGCTGAAGTAAGAAGGGGCTTCAGTGCCGACTTTGGGGAGGCGAACCGAGGGTAGAGGAAGTGCCGTTTCTCTGACACCGGGCAGTTTGGACTTCAGAACCTCCCCGCCGACACCTCCGGCTTTTTCGGGGGGCTGAGCCACATGGCTGATGGCATCTTTTTTGGAAAGAGGCAGCTCCGTGTTGTGGCTGCCACCGGTGGGCCGTTTTTTGCCGCTGTGAAAAGTAGGGATTCGAGAGACAGGTGTCTTCCCACTTTTGCGGCTCATGTCTTCTTTCTCCTCAAGCTCTTGTTTTGAAGGATCCTCTTCAGGTCTGAGACGGTCCAACAGAACACTACAGGGCTTCAACTCCTGAGGAAAAGATAACTTTACTAAAATGTTAAGCCATGATAGAATAAAGGCTGTTTAAAATCATAAGAAGAGTTGCCTTGGACTTTTTTTTTAATTTTATATCTCCTCCTGTATCTATGAAAACAATTGGTCTATGTACCACCCCTCTAAGCACAGAGACTGAAAATACTAACACCTGCAATAACCTAACACTAGTTCAGTACATAACAAAGCTGGCAATTAAAAATGTTTGTTTTGGTGCTAATTATTGGTGTATTTTTAAAGTGTTGCTAGGTCAAATGGAATGCTGTGATGTAATGTCTGTGTTTAATTTGCTTCATATTCTATTTTCTTATATGGCTTCATTGAGGCATGTCATAGCGTTTATATGGGGCTCAAAAGCATCTCACTACACTACACAGGCGTTCCACTCCACGCCTAGTAGCATATATAGGCACTTCCGCACTAGCATGCAAATATGTTTCCTGGTGATTATGCAGCAGGCACAGAGACTTAACATTTGTCAAGCCAGGGAACACAATAAATAAGAGGTCTTCCACACCCAGACAGATCTGTCCACAAAAGCTTCCTTTGTTTAGGCTCTCTGCCAGACCAGTGCAGTCAAAACTTACAGCAACTGCCCCCTCAGCAACTTCGTCTTCCAGCCGAGGTGGGGGACTCTCATCTCGCTCCATCACTTGGCTCTGCATAGACTCAGTGTCTGACTCATCGGTCTCCTGGGAGGATCAGATCATTCATCTTATCAGTAACGAGCAAGCAGAGGTCCATGATAAAGCATCACGAAATCACTGGATTCCACGTTGGGATAAGAAACTTCAGCAAACTGTAATGGCTGTCATGACTCATCAACACACAATGGTAAAGAGAGCAGAAACACAAAAATAAATAGATTAAACAGCTTAATATTTCTGTCAACTGTCAACATTAGCATAAAATGCACTCCCAGTGTTTTGATGAAGCAAAACTCACCATGATGTATTCACCTTGCTCGTGAATCGATAAGTTAGGAGCGGCTGGGACGCAGTGTTCACATCCACGATCACAGACGACCAATCTTTTATTAGCTGAGCCAAGGTTAGACAATTGAAAGTAATGATAGTTACCTAGCTACAGAAGCAGCTACTATGACTATGCAGCAAATGGCAAGCTGCTTACTATGCTCTCCTCCTCAGCCTTTCTCTCTCCCTTCTCTCTGGAGTTAGCCAGCTAACGTTAGCGAGCAAGCTACGTGGCTACAGTGTGGAGGAAGAGGAGGCGGAAAAGCTTAGCAATAAAGCACCCACCTCCACGTACGAAGGTCCAGCATGCAGGCGCGCAGACCTCCTCCGGGAATTGTCTCTGGCTCGCAGCACCACCGGCATCTTCGGCTAATTACTTTAATGCAGCACTTAAATGAAACGTAACGTAGTTAGAGTTAGTTTAGTAACGTAAGACTGTTAATATTTAAATAAACGTCCCTATTGGCGAATACGCACGACGAGTGATAAACACTGTCTGCATTGGACAACTTGCTGCTAGCTATGTGAAATTAGCAGTTTCGGTGAAGTAGCATACCTGAAGCCGGATTTTGTTTGTGTTTATAACGGTCTCTTCTTGCCAAGAGAAGTAAACAGAAAATTGAAGAAACCGCGATTTCCTGTCGTCGCTGATTGGCGGTTAATCTAAAATTCTGACTCCACCTCTCGCCGAGAAGAGCCTGGTGACGCGAGGTTAGACTCCACCTATCAGACGTGACGCAGGTTGACAGAATCCGGAAGTAGAGGATTACAATCAGCTACCGACCTAAACACAGCTCAAATAAGGTCTGTTTCAGCGTTAAATTATTAATGACAGCTAAAACGTTTAATCTTACTTACAAACTAGCTAAGACAGACGTGAACGACAGTAGGATATAGGCCTAATTAACTAACACAATTCAACTACAGTTCGCTAATATTTAGCTTATCAGACTGTGCTGACATCACGCATCACACGACTCTGTTGTTTTGTTCCGTGCTGCAGTCAAGTGCGTCAGGGGAATTGCCAGGCACGGGAGAAAAAGTAGCTGTCTAACGTTACATTTGTATTTGACATGCTACATTTGGAACACCAAGACCAGCTAATGTCATCCAACTGAAGTTTTCTTTGATGAATAGCTTGTTATGCAATGCGAGAGAGCATCCAGCTATACTGTGATCACGGCATCATTTCATAATACGGCCATTGTAGCTGACCTGTTGACACGTGAATTTGTTTCTGCTCTCAGGTGTTTGTGAACACTTCAGGCTGAGAAGAGAAGAGTACCATCACTTCTCTCCCACAATGGATGGTGCTTCACAGCTGCCCCCAACATGGCTTCTTTAATTCTTATTTAGCACGCTTTTAGATGTGCTCCTAAGAACCCACCTCAAACCCTGCCTTAATTAGTCCTGCACCCTAATGGAAGCTCTGGTCACACCGGCCGGTCCTCCCAACTCCTCCGCTCCGCCTCGCCCCATCCCCCTGCACCCTGCGCTTGCCCCATCGGTCCAGCTCGGCTTCACCATCCTCTACAGTGCTCTGTATGCCAGCCTGTTCCTGGTGGTGTACGGCCAGCTCTGGCTTCTCTACCTCTACCGACACAAGAGGTGCAGCTACCAGAGCGTCTTTCTGTTCCTGTGCCTGTTCTGGGCAGCCCTCCGCACTACCCTCTTCTCCTTTTACTTCCGCAACGCTCTGGAGGCCAATCACCTGCCCGTTCAGGTCTACTGGCTGCTCTACTGCTTCCCCGTCTGTCTGCAGTTCTTCACGCTGGGCCTTATCAACCTGTACTTTACTCAGGTGAGATTGGCGAGGAAGGAGTTGTGATGAGGTCAGGATACACCAGCAGCATTGTGGATGGGCAATACAATACCGCATTCCGCAGGGATAGGAGCATTGTTTTGATAGCTGTTTCTGTCAAAACTGGTAGCTTATTAAGTAATTTGAAGGACTGAAAACACCAGACAAGCTCATTTGTAGGATGCATCTCTTTTGCTTTCACTTTCTTGTGCTCTGATGAGTCATCTGTGACTTATTTTCCTCTCCCGCTACAGGTGTTGCTCAAAGTGAGAGATATGTACAGCTCACAGATGGACAGAGCACTGTAAGTTGTACTCTGCAATAAAGACCTAATGTAGCTAAAACAGCCATTTCTTTTACATTTAAAAGAGTTTTGACTACTGATTCACTTCCGATGGAGACTTCTATGTGTGACTTTGGACTCATTCACTGCTATGGTTTCTTCCAAAGGTGGATGGCGAGGTGTGCATATGGCACATTGAGCGCAATCTTCCTCTGCGTCAACGTGGTTTGCGCGGCTCTCGGGGAGCGAGGAGGCTATGGGTCGGGAGAGCGGACCTGGACGCTGGTCCTGGTTCGAGTCCTAGTCAACGACCTGCTCTTCTTCCTGGAAGCGGTGTGTCTGGCCGCCTTGCTGCTGCTTCTGACCCGACACTCGCACTCTGCCAGCCCCTACCTGAACAGCAAGGTGTGTCAAGCTGCGCCATTGATGTCCATCCCCCTCCTCTCTAGTTCCTCTAGGTAGTGCAGGCTCTTCACTAATTCCTCTAGGTTAGTGGTTCTCAACCTCAACCTTTTTACACCAAGTACCACCTCATAAATTACCACCATATGCATATGAAAGTATGAGAGGGAGGGACCTCCCGCGTATCACCTGTGGTACCCATACCACAGGTTGAGAACCACTGCTCTAGGTAGTCCAGGCTCCTCACTAGTTCCTCGTCTAGGTAGTCCAGGCTCCTCCTTACTAGTTCCTCTAGTCTAGGTAGTCCAGGCTAATGGTGTTATTTGTACCTGAGCAGGGGACCACAGTGTGCCGCACGGCAGCGTTGGGGGCAGCGGTCATCTTACTGTTTGCCAGTCGAGCCTGCTACAACCTGGCTGTCCTCATTCTCTCCCAGAGCCGCCAGGTCGAGTCGTTCGACTTTGACTGGTACAACATCTCCGACCAGGTAATCCTCACCTCACCAGCTAGAAGACTGATGCTCATGTAGTGTTTGGGTGCGGCTCGCATTGCACAATAGCAGCTGTTTGGGGCGGCTGTGGCTCAGGAGGTAGAGCGGGTCATCCACTAATCTGAAGGTCGGTGGTTCGATCCCCGCCTCCTCCAGTCCACATGTCGAAGTGTCCTTGGGCAAGACACTGAACCCCAAATTGCTCCCGATGGTTGTGCCACCACCCTGCTAGCTTGCCGCCTTCGGTGTATGAATGTGTGATTGTAGGCACATTGTAAAGCGCTTTGGATAAAAGCGCTATATAAATGCAGCCCATTTACCATAGCCAGACCGCATATCGCTTTTGGTAATCATGTCATACTGTAGAGCAAATACCCAACTTTCACTTTCACATTTGGTCACACAGTGACCACTAGGGATATAGGGCGTCTTTTAATGTGAGGCACACTAACCAATACAGACATCCTATTTTGCCTGTCAGAATAGTCATTGACTTAGGCTGTGGCCACACTGATCCGTTGGAAAACGTACAGAATTACTAACTAATAGATTTATGTCTGTTGCTTTGCTTTGGAATGTCAACGTTTTGGCATTAATATTGCAGCACCTCATCGATTCAATCCATCCGACCAGAAAATGTTGAACTGGGTTGAACTTTCTGTCCATCACAATGGATAGAAATCTGCTGGAGACTGATGTGTCGTTGGCGCTGCCCGGACAACAGACAGCTGTCATTGAAAATGAACAGAGAAATGAATGTAGACGGACACACACGAGGGATGAGTGTGGCCACGTGCTTACAGGGCGGGTCTGTGTTGTTAGTCTTATGAGTTTGGTGCAAAGATCTGGGCCTCCAGTGTATCTTCTAGAACAGACCTGGGCATTATGTGGCCCGGGGTCCAGAACCGGCCCTCATGATGGTTCTGCCTGTCCCAGGAGGTCTAAGCTAGAAAAATCAAATGAGATGACCTAAATTGGCTTTTATTTTTAAACCTTTGTGTGCCATGAGTGTGCTTCTTCCTGAATAAGTGTACAGTATGTTTTCTATAATTCAATCTAGTGATAAAATTAGAGGTTACAGCATGACAAAAAATAAATAAAAAAACATCAGCAACAATCTGGGTTTCCCATGTGGCCCCCCAGGAAAAACTAATTGCCCACCCCTGTTCCGCTTGATCAAAGCTTGCAGGCCCTGATAGCTGATTCCAGGTGGTTCACAGTAAACAGTCCTGTCTGATGATGATGCTAGTGGACAGACACATGGCTACATAACCCCAGGCTCTTTTGTCTCCTCTGTAGGCTGACCTGCGCAGTGAGCTGGGAGACAGGGGCTACCTGGCCTTCGGTGCCATCCTCTTCATATGGGAACTGCTGCCAACCAGTCTGCTCATTCTCATCTTCAGGGTTGGGCGGCCTGCTCAAGAGGTAACACGCTCAGAAAAACAAGTATTGTCCCTTTATCTCTATGGACTAGCGGCGGCGGCTGTAGCTCAGGAGGTAGAGCGGGTCGATTCCAGTCTGCATGTCGAAGTGTCCTTGGGCAAGATACTGAACCCCAAATTGCTCCTGATGGTGTGCCAGCACCCTGCGTGGTAGCCTGCCGCCATCGGTGTATGAATGGGTGAATGTACCTACTGATTGTAAAGCGCTTTGGATAAAAGCGCTATATAAATGCAGGCCATTTACCATTTACCAATACCCGTCCCTATGTGACTGGCCATTAAGTCAGGCCTCGCTCACAGAGTTGGCATGCAGCCTCTCCTCTCTCTCCCCAGAGGGTTTTCATAGTCTACTTCACTGGCTCATTCCAACTCAGCTCAACTGTGCTCCTTCACTCAGGTGAGCTCCATCAGTAGCTAATGAATGGAGCTCTCCATGGATGTTCTGAACCTGTGTTGACTCATTTTGGTCACTGATTAGCCATTTTTGCCCATTTAGTCAGCCCTAATTACCTAAAGCCGTTTTCCCACATGCGTACCGGAAAGTTACCTGTAAGTCAATATTGGACATTTCCCTTCACACTTCGGCTCTCGCATATGAGAATCTAGCAGCGAAATTGCCTGTATGTTGGGGGGCAGGGCGGCACTGCAGAGCGGGTGGGGAGTGACGTGTCGGCAAAACTCTTGATGGTGAAATAAGTTTGCTTGTTTATCCGTTCACCTGCGTCGCGTTGAAGCACTTTTTACAGACTGGCTTCGTTTGATGTGTCCGGGCTTGCCTTCGCTGTCGGCAACGTAAGCAAAATACTTCCACATTTCGCTTCGTGCATTTGCTTCGTCTGTGTCCCTGTCGGGCTGTGCCTGTGACTGAAGGAGGAGGACTGAACGACTGTGGCCAGAGAGCGAGCAGGCAGCAGAGAGGAGAGATCACAAGATCATTTCGCCAGTTTGCTTTAATGTGCGCGAATGATTAGATTATGCCCGCTGGAACATTAAGCAACGTGTGTACACCTCGCCCATGCCGGCAAATGACTGGACCCATTCTACACTTGAGTCCGCTATCGCGCATACCGCTCTTCTGACTGGCTCGAAACTGGTGAAATGTCCGCGATGACGGGGTCGCGCTTATACCGGCGACTTTCACACATGCAGGCATTAGACCACGTTCCGGTCATTTAGCGGTACAAAGCGCATGTGGGAAAACGGCTTAATTGAAAAATCCCAGTTCTGTTAGGTCACCCACAGTGCAGGGGCGTAAATCTAGACAGCGCAGGCAGTGCGGTTGCACTGGGGTAGAGGGGCCTGTGGAGAGCACAGACTCTCCATCAACATACTGGGCAGAGAACAGGCCCTTGCAAATGACTCAAATTGCCACCCCAGAAATACGCCTGTGTTCAAAGAACACACATTAGATTTAAAGTGGTGCCATTTGCAATGTATATGCCCTCAAAAGACAAAGCCATCTCTGTCATGGTTTTCTTTTCTTTTTTAAATAGTCAGTAGAAATCTATAACAAAATGGTATGCTTATTCAACATGAAATCAACATTCATCAACATTAAATATGTTAAAGTCAGCAGTCATTTCAGAACCACAGTGAACCAGAGTGGCAGTTATAATGGTCTACTTTCTGGTGGTTTCCCTGTTTGAGTTTCCACATCCACGTGTTGAGCTGTGTTATTCTGATCCCCCTCAGGTCAGCACCATGGCCATCATGTTGAGCTGTGTTATTCTGATCCCCCTCAGGTCAGCACCATGGCCATCAACAACAGGGTTCTACCTCGCCCATATTTCTTCGATGACCCTGAAGGGAGCAATGACGACTTGCCTGTTCCTTGGTCACGCGGTTCACATCCAGACACTAGGTATGTCCAGACACTAGGTACTGTATGTTCAACACAGCCTCCTCTCACTTACAGGACTCCTGCTGTCCCAGTGATATCTGCAGTGCAGGGCAGGGCCAGAAAGCCTTCCAATGTCTCGGATCATATTATCTCAATAGAAGGCCTCAAAAAGTCTTGAATACAGGAGTACGGTGGCGCAGTCGGTAGCGCTGTCGCCTCACAGCTAGAAGGTCCTGAGTTCGATTCTCGCCTGGGACGCTGTGGGCGCTGGAGTTGTGACCCCCCCATATCTTCAGTGCCTACTGCCCAGGTGGGCTATCTCGTCGAAAGGTCCTTTCTGTGTGGAGTTTGCATGTTCTCCCCGTACCCCGCAGGGGGTTCCTCCGTACATAACCCCCCACTAAAAACATGCAGAAGATCGTCATCCGACCAGTGACGACAACATCTGAAGTTGGTCCAATGATGGTTCCCCGGGCGCTGGAAAGAAAAAGCGACCACTGCTCCTGGCCTGCCCCCTGGAGGAAAGGACAAGCCTGGATGGGTCAAATGCAGGACATATTTCACCGGCCACCGTCAGCATGAGTGTGTGTTGTGGCCGCATGCATGTGTTGTAGTGTTCGTGTGACAATAAAGATGGGCTTCCGTCTGAAATCGGGGGGGCTTCCGTCTGAAATCGAATAAGGCACGTTTTAGAGGTTAAAAAGGCAATTTCTTGGTATGCTATTTTTGCAGTGAGAAATCAGCCCAGTTACCCAGGCTTACCTTCCCATTGCTCTATAGTTGTTTTCATGTTTGAGATCTGTTTGCAAAATTGGTCTTATAATTGGCACATTCAATCCACCCTCAGGTATGTTGCTGTAATGACCTTTACACCCTGACGAAGGCTCTTGTGAGCTGAAACGCATTGGTCTGTTTTTAACTTTTGTATAGCCATGGTCTAATGAAGGCTTTTTAACTTTTTCAACCGAACAGTGTGTCTGGGACATTCTTTAAGTTTGCCATTTCTACACTTTACTTTTTTCCCTTCACTAAAGGAGATGGACTTTGTTGTTTTTTGTAAAGCTTGATCCAGCCCTTGTCCTATACCTGTTTCCCGTCTACCCTGATTATGGACCCACGCAGCACTCCTAAAGCCTCTGTTTCCACCCTCAGATATTTCTGTTATACATCATCAAACTATGATATTCATATTTTATGATTAATACACAACTTTAATTTCTGCTTCCCCTCTCTCTTGCTCTGTGCCAGTTGGTATGGATCGGAGACCACGCCCCTCCTGTTCGCCAGCAACCCCCCAGGCCAGAGCAACCAGCACCACTCGTTCTACTCCACCCCCCAGAACTGACCCAGACACCGAAACCTGACCAGGATTGTGGCAAGGCCTTCTTTGATGCTCATCTCCAGGACAGGCACATACAGCTACCAGCCAGCAGTACCTCGCTCTGTTGAGTTTATTTGCACTGAAATACCTCAGGAAACCCTGACTTGATGCTGAATATGCACCTTCAAGTTTTGTTTAAACTCAAAGGAGTTACCAGCAGAGATTATATTGAAACTGAATTGTTTCTCAGTTCAAAGGGAACAAAGTGTTGGCGAGTTACTTGGTAGGAAGTGTCCTACCAGACGGGTGGCCGACCGATGTGCTCAATGGTCTCCTTTACATTGAGATTTAGAGTTAGTTTGTTTTTTCCAAGCACTTGTCCTACTATGGGGGGAACAACTTTATTAACAGGTTCCTTCAGGTTAAAATGGCGTATTAGCTTTCAGGGTTTTTGCTGGCTCAAAATAAGGTGGGGGTGCTGACACCTGCCAGCTAGTTAACTGCCAGCTAGTTCACACCTAACTGCCAGCTAATTCATGGTACCCACTGGTTCCATGCATTAACAATGCTAATTAGCAGTTTGTTGAAGGTGAAAAGCTAATCAAAGTGCCTGAGAGGAAAAGTCATTCCACACCAGCTCTCTTTGTCCAATCACAAATCCATGTACATATTACAATGGCTACACTGTTTTATTGTCAACTTTTCCTTTAGGGCCAATGTGTGCTTTTGTTCACTTTTAACAATGTATAGTAATTCTTTGTCTCAGCTTGTATTATTTTATGTTTATGACACTTTATTTTATAGCCAGGGTTTTACCTTTCATTGTACTGTACAGTAGCTAAAGATCCGAAGGTTTCCCCTTCAGGTCTTTTGTCTGGAATGAGGCTCTTCCTCATAGCTAGTGGAACATAGTCACTCATCTGTGGCTCTCCCTACAACTCAGCTGTGACATTTACTATATAAACATCAAACCAATAAAAACATCAAAATGAACTTGTTCATAGTCTGTTCTTACTAAGCATGTCCGTCTACAATAGTCAAATTGACCTAGTCAATGTCTCCAAATGCAGTTTAATTTGTAGTGCCTTGGAATAGATTGAGGATTAATTGCAGAGTTCAATTTCTGAGATGATAGTCATCCCCTTCATTACTACAAACCTTTGATTTCCTGCAGTCTGCCTTTAATGTTGTCCAGTCCATCAACTCAAGTTGGTATTAAATGCAGACAAACTCAACTTAAGTTGGTGTTGAATGCAGACAAACTCAACTTAAGTTGGTATTAAATGCAGACAAACTCAACTTAAGTTGGTGTTGAATGCAGACAAACTCAACTTAAGTTGGTATTAAATGCAGACAAACTCAACTTAAGTTGGTGTTAAATGCAGACAAACTCAACTTAAGTTGGTGTTAAATGCAGACAAACTCAACTTAAGTTGGTGTTAAATGCAGACAAATTCAACTTAATTTGGTGTTGAATGCAGACAAACTCAACTTAAGTTGGTGTTAAATGCAGACAAACTCAACTTAAGTTGGTGTTAAATGCAGACAAACTCAACTTAAGTTGGTGTTAAATGCAGACAAACTCAACTTAAGTTGGTATTAAATGCAGACAAACTCAACTTAAGTTGGTATTAAATGCAGACAAACTCAACTTAAGTTGGTGTTAAATGCAGACAAACTCAACTTAAGTTGGTGTTAAATGCAGACAAACTCAACTTAAGTTGGTGTTAAATCCAGACAAACTCAACTTAATTTGGTATTAAATGCAGACAAACTCAACTTAAGTTGGTGTTAAATGCAGACAAACTCAACTTAAGTTGGTGTTAAATGCAGACAAACTCAACTTAAGTTGGTGTTAAATCCAGACAAACTCAACTTAATTTGGTATTAAATGCAGACAAACTCAACTTAAGCTGGTGTTAAATGCAGACAAACTCAACTTAAGTTGGTGTTAAATGCAGACAAACTCAACTTAAGTTGGTGTTAAATGCAGACAAACTCAACTTAATTTGGTGTTAAATGCAGACAAACTCAACTTAAGTTGGTGTTGAATGCAGACAAACTCAACTTAAGTTGGTGTTAAATGCAGACAAACTCAACTTAAGTTGGTGTTAAATGCAGACAAACTCAACTTAAGTTGGTGTTAAATGCAGACAAACTAAACTTAAGTTGGTGTTGAATGCAGACAAACTCAACTTAAGTTGGTGTTAAATGCAGACAAACTCAACTTAAGTTGGTGTTAAATGCAGACAAACTCAACTTAAGTTGGTGTTGAATGCAGACCAATCCAAAGTCATGCTATTCTCAAATGGCAAACAAGCCATGTAATCTGCCTAAGATCTGAACTACTCAAGGGGTTGAAATTGAAATACACACACAGTTAGGTATTATTGTTGATCTTCTGGGTTCATACATACACAGCATCAGCATCAGCACTGCGCTACATTGTAGCACTGCCACAGCAAGACTGAGTAATTACCAGACAGAACACTTCTACTCATTGTGGTTGCTCGTTTCCCCCTTTTACTGTTGCATTTCTTATTTATTTGTTTTTCTCTTTTTTGTTTATATTGTATGCTTTGTCTGGACTACTATAAATATTTCTTTTAATTTTTGAGTTAGAGACCCAGAATTAGGGTTTCCTGTCTCTACCGGCACATTCTTTTGTTATTTTCCCTCTGTATGTGCAAATAACTAAAATAAACATAAAACTATGGCATCAATTACTGAACATACTAACCAATATACGTGTCGTTCCCACCATTTCATTCAAACACTTTATTCTGCAGTATGTACAGATCATCCTATTAAAACTCTTTATACAGTATGTACAGGTCCAAATAAATCACTTTTTATGTTACAACAGCTGCAATAAGTGGCAAAGATCTGAAGAAAGCACAGACAAAAGACGAGTGATGAGAGGGAAGGAAAAAGAGCAAAAGCAAAAGGAAAAAAATCCCATGAGGCTCCACTTTGCAGCTGGAAGCAGTCTTCCCTTCATTTCAATTCACTGGATCTGTGGCTGTCAATCCCCCATCTGAGTCACTGCCCCATCTACCAGCCATCTGTAAGCGTAAACGTTTTATGGCACACAGTTTAATGGCACCTTTTAGCTATTAGCTCACTACCAGATTAATGTGCCTCTTCATTTGGAAAGACAAAAGTCATTGTCTCACGCTTGAATAGCATCACGATTGATGCCGACTCGTTAGCCAACTATAGCTTAGCTTTGATGTTGCCATGACCATTTTATATTATTAATCAAAAGTAAAATGATGTAAATGATGTAGCAAACAAACCCATCAGGTTTCACATCACATCAGCCAAAGTGGTGATAAATATAATTCCAGAACCGGATACTACTTTGTTTCCAATCATATAATTTATGTTCACTAGAGCTAAATGATGATGAATATGATCCCATTAGTGGATACTTCGTTTACAATATATGTTCACCAAAGCTAGCTAGCAGTTAAATGTCGTGAAACGCGACTCAAATTGGGTTGACTTAGATCGGGCAGCAACAGTCAGATGGGGTAGTGACAGTGCCTTCTGTAACACAGAATATAGTCTGAAGTGTGTGAGACTGACCAAGTTAACGGTGAAGGGAAGCCGACAGTCACCTGACCGCTGAATTAATCCCTGATCAAAGTGCAGGCAAGACGTTGGCAACAGTATAACTAAAAACGCCAATCTAAACACTGTCCATCTCACTGACCAAACAACTTGTATTGGAAATGGCAATTCCTCTTCCACCTGACTAAGCTTACAAATACCTGCAGTATACTTATCGCACTAAAAGAACAAAAGGGGAAAAAAAAATCTTGCTATTGCTTTCCGACAGACCAGTCCGAAAACGGTGAGGGATCACCGCCGTTAACATCTTCCCCTGACAAACTGAGTCGGGCTGGACGCAGTGAGGAACTTGAGCCTGCTGAAGGCTAAAGCGCCATGGGGAAGAGAGGCAAAGAAGAACCCAAACGAAAAAACCTATTGCCTGATTAGCCATCGCCATAGTTCCGTTGGTCCGGAGCGATATGTGTGAGCAGGGCAGACGTGGGTCAGTTGTCGGGCGGGGGCGGCGAAGACGAAGACGTCTCCAGCTTGCGGAGGCGGCGACGCCTCAGCTCGGCGGCGTTGGGCTCTCCGACCTCCTCCGCCCCGCCTTCCTCCGCCCCCTCTTCCCTCTCCGTCTCCGTCTCCGGGGAGGCAGGGCTGGTGGAGTCAGCCGGCTGGGAGAAACCTGATGCTCCACTCGCTGTCTCGGCTGGACGAAGAGAAGAGAGTGAGAGACAAATTATCAAATCGGGTTCCAAAATTGCCGCCCGCTATGAGCCGGATGATGGTATTTGCATACCTGCCAACACTGCTGATTTTCGCGGGAGCCTCCGTATTCTTTACCCTTTCTCCTGCTGTGCTCCCGATTGGCAATTTCTCCCATTAATCTCCCGATTTCAATCAAATAGCTGTAGCGGGCTCAGTTTCAAAGTCAGAGTTTAGTATCTGCTATCACATGAAACTAGATGACCTCAGGCATCCATTGGTCCCACCCATGTCATGCTACATGGCTTGTCGGCAAGAAGGCTAAATAATGCTCCAAGTTTACACCACATTTTGGCCAGTGAAAGACTATTTTCAATGGGGTCCCTTGATCTCTCACCTCACGATATCCGAATGAAAATGGGTTCTCCAATTTACAGTTAGGGTAGCACATTTGACGATAGCCCAGAAAATCTCCCTCTTTTCAACAGCCTAATGTTGGCAGGTATGTATTTGGCAGTTAAATTAATTAGCATCACTCCACTGGCCAGTGACATTTTTCCATTAACGTTTATTATATAAATGAGCATGTCAATTAAATCTCTAAATCTGCCTTTGTCTTGTTAGTGAATGGACTGATGATAAATCATCGGTAGGGTGGTATATTTCTTGGGGGGGGGGGGGGGGGATAATTTTGGCTCATAGATCTTTTTTTTAAGAAATGCTTTTCAGATGGACAGGGTGGATGCGAGTTGTCGGTCACGTACAGCTGTGTGCGTCGTCCTGGCTACTGCCAGCCTGAGGGGAGGAATCAGAGCGGGACGTCCCATCGGCCTCTCCACCGCTGGCCTCGACCCGAGGAGGACTGTGGAGGAGACGAGAGAGAAGAACAGGGACAATGTAGAGTTTAACGGCACAGAATGGAATGGATACATATAAGCTAGCTTAAAGTCCTTATCCATGTCACACTGAGTGTAATCAGGGCTCGTTGCAAATACAGTCTTGGACCGAGTACGCTCCGATTTAGATACATACGTTCTGTGCGGCTATAAAGTGAACTGGAAAAGTACATGTGATTGTAAAAGGTAGAGAGGGCTGGCTTACGTGAGTGTGGCGACAGTGCTGAGGTAGTGGTGGATGTTGAGCATGGCAGCATCCAGCAGGGTGTGGATGTTGTGGAGACACTGCAGCCGCGCCTCCAGGCCCCGACGGCCCTCCGCCTCCATCTCCCTCAGCTCCTCCTCTGACAGCCTGGACAGAGAGGGAGGAGGGGGGGGCATCGACGACACTGAGGAGAGGAGGCAACACAGAATGATACAGGTGAGAAAAGCCTAGGTTATGCCTAATTCACATTAAGCGCACTGAGCCCTCTGCGAGCAATTTCTGAGCTCAGCGACACCCCCCCGCCCCCCCAGATCAGAGGCAAATCATGTTGGCTCGTTGCTCGCAAATCAGCGCTCGCTTGTTAAGTGTGAACTGTCCACAGGCACGAGCAGAGAGCTGTCTGCCCGCTGTCTCACAACCAAAACACAAATGTAAAAAGCATTTAAGTAGCTAGCTATGCAAATCTTAGATGTTTACTAAGATCATTCTATTATCGATTGAAACCCAAAATAATATTTGAGATAGCAGTAGGCTAAACTTAATAACTCTGACTTAGTAAATATGACTTTGAAACAATTGTGTTGAATGACTCATCAGTGTTGCCAGGTGTACGATAATTATCGTACTTGTACGATCATTTCACCCACTGTACCAAAATCCCCATAATGTACGATAATTTGATCATTTTGTGACACTTAGTTTGTTGTAATCAATCTACTAATGTGGATCCTACGTCTGTCTGTTTATACATGTCTTCTCTCTCACAACTTCTTTGTAGCCAATCTTGCTTCATGCATTCATCTCCCCTAGGACAAAGTCATTTTAGTTGGATAGACTGCTGGAATTTCCTACTCAGGTAGTATTATTTTGGTATTCATTTACCTCAATGGAAGTAAAGTACTGGTGTAAAATGCAGCTACTTTAGTCAAAGTAAAAAGCACCTAATTTCAAATGTAAAGTTATGAAAGTTACAGAGTTACTCTTTAAACTTCAAGAGAATGTTGTCTTGTGATTTTAAAATAAGTTTTAATTGGATAAACCTCATAAACAAAGTGAATCCCCCCCCCCCGTCGAGACGTCTGTTGCTCGCGTGTGATTATTTCCCTCCAGAAACAATAACTTTGACCCCCGTCTGGTACGATAATTCAACATTGCCCACCTGGCAACACTGAGACTCACATATGCTGTGCGAGCGTGTGTTTAGAAAGAATCAAACTGTAGTGGGACTGTTTGTGGACTCATCGGGGACATCTGGGATTCTCCTGGTGACATATCTTGAGGTTGAGGTTTATTCCTCCAAATAAAACTGTATAAGAAGTTATCAAGAGTGGAGATGGGAATCCTAATGATGTGAACTATGACTATCTATGGTTGTGTTGATGGACAACCAGTCCAGACCGAGTTGACACAATAAATACAAAATAAAAAAAAACTGTTTGGGAGTCAACGAGGTCTTGAGTCTTCAAATTGATGATATTATTATTTTGGTATTTGGAAAAAGTGCTGGTGCTTACCGAATGGAGGCGGCGGTGGCATAGGCAGCCATGGTGCTGTGGGGAAGGGGGGAGGGGGGAAGGAGAAGGGGAAGCCTGGGATGGCTGCCCCTGGAGCAGCAGCTCCTGTAGTGCCCTCTGCAGCAGACGAGCTGGGCTGGCTGCCACCTGCTGGACAGACAGACACTAGACTGTGAGTTCAGGCCTGCACAAACTCATTGTAATAGGCTATGCTGAGCAGTAGGCTTAGCTTTATAGGCCTTGTTATTCTATATGAATATCCGGATGAATTCAATATGAATGTTTCCAGACTGACCACATCATGTCCAAGTTAAACCTGCGCACGCGTGTGTGTCTATCTAAGGGGGATATTTTGCTCTTTGGGTTCAGTGATATGTACTGTGGAATGCCACATATGATATTTTACACTCTTGGATTCTGAAAAGTCTTGAAATCATTTTGGTCTGCACATATGTTTGTTTTTCACTGGGGAAACCTGGGATGACTAATTTGTTACAGGAGAGAATGAGATTGTCCTTACTAGCTCCCGGCACAGCCTCTGTGTTGGTCTGTGGAGCATCAGCAGCACCAGGGGCTGCTGCAGCCGCTCCTCCAGGAGGGAGCACTCCAGGGAAGGGACCCCAGAAGGGGAACATGCCAGGGGGGAAGCCAGGCAACATGCCCGGGGCCACTGGAGAGGACACAGAGCAAAATAAATCCCGTTTCAACTTGAACATTTATATGCTCTGCACAGATGTGAACAACAGGAGTGCTTGATTGCTACTGCCAGAAAACATTTCACCTTTATGACCTATGACTCTGCAGCAGGGTTTTCATTATCCGGTAATTGCCAGTCTTTTACCAGTAAAATCACTTAATTTTTTCAGGATAATCTTCACGAACGTGAATCACTTTTATGACTTTTGAAGCGTTTTCTAAAAATCACGTTTAAAAGAAACCCATTTACGTTTCAAAAGTCATAAAAGTGATTCACGTTTCTTAAGATTATCCTGCTGAACCCAAATTACCGCTCCCATAGAATTTTGTTAACCACAGACCTTATTTTATGCATTTAAGTGAAATCCCCATTTTAAAACCCCATTGACTTTTCCCCGTAGGATCCAGGAAGTCCGGGACTTCCGCCTTCCATGCTACTTCTGGACTCATTCCTGGGGTGTTCTATTGATTAGAGCCACAGGATTGGAACACCTAAATAGGTCCAGTCCCACGGCTCTAATCAATGTCTTGCTTGCATGTGTTTTAGTTCCTGCCTTTAGACACAAAATGGCTGATTTTGGGTGGCATGTGAAATAGGCATATACTTTCTATAATGGCAACTTTTTAATGTTGTGTCGTACAGTTGTGGAAACTCAGACACTGACAGGATGCGGTTCTCCATTCGTCTTTGTACATCCACACCTGCATCACATAAAGGTTTCAAGGGCCAAATGTCAACTAGGTCAAGTTTAAATCATTTAAACTTTGTTCAATGCAACTGTGGAAACAAACAGTTTGTGAGTTTTGGCGGTGATCGTGATTGCTGGCCTTGACTCTCACCGTTGGCGGGCGGGGCTGCGGGGGCGTTGGGCGGGGCTGCTGGGGCAGGGGGCGGAGCCTGGGCTGGGGCTGGAGTCTGATTGGCATTGGAAGCTCTGAGGACGTCCATCCGACAGGTGGGACATGTCTGCTGCCGCTGGAACCAGGACCGCAGGCAGCTATCGGGGGGAGGAAATGAACACAACATTATGGGGTATACTGCTAGAACAAACAAATGGCAACAAATGAAGCAAGCCACAATACAATATATCATTGTTTAATGTTGCTTTTCATATCAAATTGACTTGTGTTTGCAGTGTGGAAGCCTGTGGAGGCTGTATTGAGTCAGACTAGTGCACCACAGGACCTACCTGGAGTGGAAAATGTGATTACAGGGCAGTTTCTTGGCTCCAGTGACCATTTCCTCACGACAGATGATGCAGACGTTGTCAGAGGCCTGGAGATCTTCAGGAGTAGCATCAGGGTATCTAGATGAAGCAGAAGTGAAAAGAGGAATGAATACCTGGCTATTCCACCCACAGAACATATTAAATGTGTTTATATGGACAGTTTTCCAGATAAAATAATCCAAATCACAGCTAAGTCTTACTTGGGATTATTTAATTATTTGTAAATTATGTGTAGCTTGTCATAGCCTGCTTATAGATTATTCTGAATATTGTCATGAAAACTGAGTTTTTGACACACAAAAAACAAACATTAGCAAAGACAGGTTTATACACATTTCCCAGTTAATGGTATGGCAGGCAACTTACACAGGTTTCTTATAACCTGAATAAAAACGTATCCAGGCTACAGTGTTTTCATTTTTATTTGTTTTTGCATGTACTAATGACATCGAATAATAATTAAAATCCCAGTGTCTAACCAAATATTGAGTATACCAATAAAGGGACAATGGTTTCGCATTATAAAATAGTGCAAAGAGGGAATGCACAGGATCACTCACAGTGTATTCATGTTGCGGATGGCCCTTCGGGACATTATAGCGTCTGTTACAGCTTTCTTGAACTGCCTGAGAGGAAAAGGACCAAATACAACACTCAAAACAGCATCACATTACTGTTCTGAAACAAGTTATTCAGTCAAATTAAACAATAAATAATAATAAATGAAATGGAAAGACTGAAATTACGTATTTTACATCTTTTTTCTAACATTTGGTCCTACATCTGTATCTCACTATATAAAACAGTGGGCATGCGCTCCGCAGCACAATTGCAATTTACAGTTGAGCATGCGAGTGCACGAAGCACACTAGAAATGAGTGTGCAAAACGTGTCTTAGTAAACATAAATAAAAATTCAACTCAGTCCAATAATTAAAAGTTAAAAACACAATTTAAATATAGTATTATACTGTATTATAATGTCAAAGTGCAAATATCAGGTTTCACTTTCAAGATTATATACTATAACTTAATTATATACCTTAATTTATTGATTTGATTTAAACTAAAGATTCTAATGTTCGATTTGTGTGTACGGTATGTATTTTGCCTACTCACTGCAATATCACTCTATAGATTACGATGGGTTTTTCACATAAACAAATGTAAAACTAGAACGACCGCAACGCGGACTTATGCCTCCGCCATTAGTTCATTCTTGAGTCCAAGTGGATGTTGGAGCCAAATAGGAAGAAATTGCATCAAGGCGTTTCTGTGCAGAATTGGATATTTGAGCCAAATGTGAAGAAATTTAGTCAATGTGTTACTGAGATATGGCGTTACCGAGCTTGAAAATGGCATTTGTTAGGTCACTGTGACCTTGACCTTTGACCTTTGATAACCAAAATGGAATCAGTTCATCCTTGAGCCTAAGTGAATGTTTAAGGCGAATGTGATGAAATTCCGTCCAGGCGTTCCTCAGATATCGCGTTAACAAGCTTGAAAATGGCGTTCGAGAGGTCACAGTGACCTTGACCTTTGACCTTTGACCACCAAAATCTAATCAGATCATCCTTGAGCCTAAGTGAATGTTTAAGGCGAATCTGATGAAATTCCGTCCAGGCGTTCCTCAGATATCGCGTTAACAAGCTTGAAAATGGCGTTCGAGAGCTCACAGTGACCTTGACCTTTGACCTTTGACCACCAAAATCTAATCAGATCATCCTTGAGCCTAAGTGAATGTTTAAGGCGAATCTGATGAAATTCCGTCCATGCGTTCCTCAGATATCGCGTTAACAAGCTTGAAAATGGTGTTCGAGAGGTCACAGTGACCTTGACCTTTGACCTTTGACCACCAAAATCTAATCAGATCATCCTTGAGCCTAAGTGAATGTTTAAGGCGAATCTGATGAAATTCCGTCCATGCGTTCCTCAGATATCGCGTTAACAAGCTTGAAAATGGCGTTCGAGAGGTCACAGTGACCTTGACCTTTGACCACCAAAATCTAATCAGATCATCTTTGAGCCTAAGTGAATGTTTAAGGCGAATCTGATGAAATTCCGTCCAGGCGTTCCTCAGATATCGCGTTAACAAGCTTGAAAATGGCGTTCGAGAGGTCACAGTGACCTTGACCTTTGACCTTTGACCACCAAAATCTAATCAGATCATCCTTGAGCCTAAGTGAATGTTTAAGGTGAATCTGATGAAATTCCGTCCAGGCGTTCCTCAGATATCGCGTTAACAAGCTTGAAAATGGCGTTCGAGAGGTCATAGTGACCTTGACCTTTGACCTTTGACCACCAAAATCTAATCAGATCATCCTTGAGCCTAAGTGAATGTTTAAGGTGAATCTGATGAAATTCCGTCAAGGCGTTCCTCAGATATGGCGTTAACAAACATCCGTACGGCCGTACGTACGGACGGACAACCCGGATCCATAATGCCTTCGGCCTGGCTTCGCCGGCGGAGGCATAAAAATGTATGTACCTTTCCATAGTTTTTTGTGCAATTTCCAAATTAAACAAGACCTTGGAATGGCTAAATTCTCATTCCATAGATATTTTTTAAACTTGAGAACCACTAAGAAGACCCTGTACCTATGTAGGAAAACTGAAATACAAAACAAAAACTAGTGGAAGTCATAAACATATTATATACATAATAAGCCTTCTGAACATCACAGACACACAAACACACCTCATAGCCAGATACATGGGGCGAATGGCAAACAGGGGGAAGGTGTGGACCTTTATCATGATGGTCATGAAGGCCATGTACAGGAGAACTTTGATGAAACCTGGAGGTCAATAAAAAAAACTATATCAATATACAATAAACAATATCATTTGAATGTGGATGCTATCAGCTTGTCTTTTATGGTCAAAAGACATTTCAAAGCACAGCAGGTATGGTACCGGTGAAGAGCTCAGTGTAGAGCATGTAGACGGCCTTGTTGTCCCAGGGGTTGTCGCTCTGCAGGTCAATAGTATGAAGCAGGTACTTGATGAAGGTGGTGAGCACCATGGTCATCAGGATGGCATACTGGAGAGAACACAGAGGAGGCATGCTTTCAGGCACAATAGAATGTCCTGTGGGTGCTTTCAGGCACAATAGAATGTCCTGTGGGTGCTTTCAGACACAATAGAATGTCCTGTGGGTGCTTTCAGACACAATAGAATGTCCTGTGGGTGCTTTCAGGCACAATAGAATGTCCTGTGGGTGCTTTCAGACACAATAGAATGTCCTGTGGGTGCTTTCAGGCACAATAGAATGTCCTGTGGGTGCTTTCAGGCACAATATAATGTCCTGTGAATGCTTTCAGACACAATAGAATGTCCTGTGGGTGCTTTCAGACACAATAGAACAGCGTTTCTCAACTGGTGGGTCGCGGGGCCGTTTTGATTGGGTCGCGGACATTGGCCAAAAAAAAAAAAAAAAAAAACATATTTCATTTGAGTTAAATTCAGATTATTGAAACTGGATTAGCCTGACCAGTTTTACTTGTTTAACAAGCTGAAGCATATGCTCTGCCTGTAATTCAAGAGAAGTCTGGCTTTTCATTTCACATTTAATTTTAGTTCAATTCAGATGATTGAAACTGGATTAGCATGGCCCCAGTTTAATTAAAAGTTATGACCAGTTTAACTAAAAAGCATATAGCCTGCCTGTGATTCAAGAAAAGTCTGCCTTTTTATTTCATATTAGTTCAATTCAGACTATTGAAACTGGATTAGCATGACCAGGTTAACTTGTTTTATTATTATTATTAACTTGTTTAAAAACATATAGGCATGCAATTCAAGATAAGTCTGCCTTTTATTTCATATTTCATACAGTTCAAATAAGACTTTCTGAGCATGACCAGTTTGACTTGTTTACATTTAAAAACATATAGGCCTGTAATTCAAGTCTGCATTATTTCAATTGGTTTTTAGCCCTAGTTGCACTTCTGTTGCACTTTTTTGTTCATTTGAGGTTTATAACAGTGCATGAAGGCATTGTGTATTAAATTAATGCGCTATTTTCTGTGCAATAAATTTGAGTGGTTTAAAAAAAAATCTGAAATTTGGGTCGCGACTTCATGACAAGGAAAATAGTAGGTCCTGAGGCTACACCAGTTGAGAACCACTGCAATAGAATGTCCTGTGGGTGCTTTCAGGCACAATAGAATGTCCTGTGGGTGCTTTCAGGCACAATAGAATGTCCTGTGGGTGCTTTCAGGCATCTTGTCCCATTGTTTTTTTGCTCTATCTCCTTTAATGGAGCCAAAGGCTCAGAGTGCAGCGATACAAACCTCAAATCCAAAAACCAGCTGGACTGAGGCTCCTCGGGTGATGATGCTGTGACAGGCGTGGTTGACAAACAGGAAGTCCAAGATGCCCAGCAGCCCCATGAGAGCTAGAAGAAATAAGAAACGAGCGATTATCAATGTTTTCTTTACACTCACTCAGCAGCACTGCCCCACACACCACTGCTGTAAAACACTCATTCAGCAGCACTGCCCCACACCACTGCTGTAAAACACTCATTCAGCAGCACTGCCCCACACCACTGCTGTAAAACACTCATTCAGCAGCACTGCCCCACACCACTGCTGTAAAACACTCATTCAGCAGCACTGCCCCACACCACTGCTGTAAAACACTCATTCAGCAGCACTGCCCCACACCACTGCTGTAAAACACTCATTCAGCAGCACTGCCCCACACCACTGCTGTAAAACACTCATTCAGCAGCACTGCCCCACACCACTGCTGTAAAACACTCATTCAGCAGCACTGCCCCACACACCACTGCTGTAAAACACTCATTCAGCAGCACTGCCCCACACACCACTGCTGTAAAACACTCATTCAGCAGCACTGCCCCACACACCACTGCTGTAAAACACTCATTCAGCAGCACTGCCCCACACACCACTGCTGTAAAACACTCATTCAGCAGCACTGCCCCACACACCACTGCTGTAAAACACTCATTCAGCAGCACTGCCCCACACACCACTGCTGTAAAACACTCATTCAGCAGCACTGCCCCACACCACTGCTGTAAAACACTCATTCAGCAGCACTGCCCCACACCACTGCTGTAAAACACTCATTCAGCAGCACTGCCCCACACACCACTGCTGTAAAACACTCATTCAGCAGCACTGCCCCACACCACTGCTGTAAAACACTCATTCAGCAGCACTGCCCCACACACCACTGCTGTAAAACACTCATTCAGCAGCACTGCCCCACACACCACTGCTGTAAAACACTCATTCAGCAGCACTGCCCCACACACCACTGCTGTAAAACACTCATTCAGCAGCACTGCCCCACACCACTGCTGTAAAACACTCATTCAGCAGCACTGCCCCACACACCACTGCTGTAAAACACTCATTCAGCAGCACTGCCCCACACACCACTGCTGTAAAACACTCATTCAGCAGCACTGCCCCACACACCACTGCTGTAAAACACTCATTCAGCAGCACTGCCCCACACACCACTGCTGTAAAACACTCATTCAGCAGCACTGCCCCACACACCACTGCTGTAAAACACTCATTCAGCAGCACTGCCCCACACACCACTGCTGTAAAACACTCATTCAGCAGCACTGCCCCACACACCACTGCTGTAAAACACTCATTCAGCAGCACTGCCCCACACACCACTGCTGTAAAACACTCATTCAGCAGCACTGCCCCACACACCACTGCTGTAAAACACTCATTCAGCAGCACTGCCCTACACCACTGCTGTAAAACACTCATTCAGCAGCACTGCCCTACACCACTGCTGTAAAACACTCATTCAGCAGCACTGCCCTACACCACTGCTGTAAAACACTCATTCAGCAGCACTGCCCCACACACCACTGCTGTAAAACACTCATTCAGCAGCACTGCCCCACACACCACTGCTGTAAAACACTCATTCAGCAGCACTGCCCCACACACCACTGCTGTAAAACACTCATTCAGCAGCACTGCCCTACACCACTGCTGTAAAACACTCATTCAGCAGCACTGCCCCACACACCACTGCTGTAAAACACTCATTCAGCAGCACTGCCCCACACACCACTGCTGTAAAACACTCATTCAGCAGCACTGCCCCACACACCACTGCTGTAAAACACTCATTCAGCAGCACTGCCCCACACACCACTGCTGTAAAACACTCATTCAGCAGCACTGCCCCACACACCACTGCTGTAAAACACTCATTCAGCAGCACTGCCCCACACACCACTGCTGTAAAACACTCATTCAGCAGCACTGCCCCACACCACTGCTGTAAAACACTCATTCAGCAGCACTGCCCCACACCACTGCTGTAAAACACTCATTCAGCAGCACTGCCCCACACACCACTGCTGTAAAACACTCATTCAGCAGCACTGCCCCACACACCACTGCTGTAAAACACTCATTCAGCAGCACTGCCCCACACCACTGCTGTAAAACACTCATTCAGCAGCACTGCCCCACACCACTGCTGTAAAACACTCATTCAGCAGCACTGCCCCACACCACTGCTGTAAAACACTCATTCAGCAGCACTGCCCCACACCACTGCTGTAAAACTGCTGCCACTGCAAGACAAAACAGGGCAGAAAAGAGCCTTTTGTTTGCCCAAAATAAATATATTCAACAGTCCAGGACATCTACAGAAAGCATGGGCTAAGTAGTATCCAAATGAGAACCATTTTAAACCTGAAAAGCTGCTGGAACTGGAAATGAGCACAGGGCTCATAGGACTACAAGATTTTTTATTTATTTTTATTTAACCTTTATTTAACCAGGTAGGTCAATTGAGAACCAGTTCTCATTTACAATGACGACCTGGCCAAGAGGCAGCATAAAAGGCAAATAGAAAACAAATGAACATAAAGAAAAACATAGAAACAAATAATACAATTATACACATCATACCAATCCTAAAAGAGTTGGTATGATGCCCATTATCCAAGTAGTTTGTTCAGGTCTCTCGTTTTCAGCAGTCAATGAGACAAGTATGCTATTACAAAGTGCTGTTTATTTAAGGAGCCGAGTGTGTGCTATGATGTGACTTTGCCTACTGCTTAGCAGAGCATTTGATTTGATAAATAAAAACATCTTTTCAGAGTGGGCTACTGAAATGTTTGATTCCTTATGGCATGGCATAAAAAGGTCCCTCAGATTGCAGCTATTTACACCTGACAATCTGTTTGACTGAAGAGAAGAGCTGTTGTCGCAACACTTGGCACTACATTCCAACTTGTGTTATGGTCTGTTACTCTCACCCCTTATGCTCCGTTTTGACTCCTCCCATTAACTGTGGTGCATCTGGCGCCAGGTGCACACAGAGTGATTTGCATACAGCTTAATTTAGAGGTGCACACAGAGTGATTTGCATACAGCTGAATTTAGCTAGTCTGGGGCCAAAAACTTCGTTCTGTGTCTTCCGGCTACGGGCGGAACATGGGAACCAAAGTGCTTCAAAGATGTAATGTTATGGATCTGGCAAGTTTCTTCAAGTACTTCTTTGAATACTTTGTTTGGTATGTCCACACTTCTTATTTCTTCTCTAACTCAGAGCGACTGGCGAGGTTAGGCTGCCTACTGCTGCATTTCTATGGGGGAACGAAAACACTGTGGACAGGAACATGGGGCGGGTCATCCTGCCTGTAGTAATGGGTACCAGGTGAGTGAAGCGAGGTTAGAATTTAGCCAAAGACTTGTTTCAAACGTACCAGCTATGCAGCAGGAGAAAGAGAGAGACTACTGAAAGATGATGAAACAATGTATGATCAGCAATAACTGAGCAGCAGTCAACAGCACAGCAGTCTGAGCAGTGTAAAGACAAAGATGTAAGGAATGGCCATGGAGAGAAATGTCTATCAAACCCAGTACTCATATAGCACCCTGCATGCATAACGTGTACCCACCCAATACTCATATAGCACCCTGCATGCATAATGTGTACCCAGTACTCACATAGCACCCTGCAGTGATAATGTGTACCCAATACTCATATAGCACCCTGCATGCATAATGTGTACCCAGTACTCACATAGCACCCTGCAGTGATAATGTGTACCCAGTACTCATATAGCACCCTGCATGCATAATGTGTACCCAGTACTCACATAGCACCCTGCAGTGATAATGTGTACCCAGTACTCATATAGCACCCTGCAGTGATAATGTGTACCCAATACTCATATAGCACCCTGCATGCATAATGTGTACCCAGTACTCACATAGCACCCTGCAGTGATAATGTGTACCCAGTACTCATATAGCACCCTGCATGCATAATGTGTACCCAGTACTCATATAGCACCCTGCATGCATAACGTGTACCCAGTACTCATATAGCACCCTGCAGTGATAATGTGTACCCAATACTCATATAGCACCCTGCATGCATAATGTGTACCCAGTACTCATATAGCACCCTGCAGTGATAATGTGTACCCAATACTCATATAGCACCCTGCATGCATAACGTGTACCCAGTACTCACATAGCACCCTGAAGTGAAACACCCAGGATATGTTTGGACTCCTTTCCATCTGACATAAAAAAAAGAAGATTAAAAGACAGAAATGATCAAGACTAGCATGTTACTCATAGCATGCTCAGCGGAGCCACAATACGTATTCAAGCAGTGAACCAGCAGTCCCTTTGATGTTACTTGTTATGATGGTTACATGTATGTACAACACAAAAGAGCATTCTATGATTTTGGGTTTGCAGCTTTCTGCAATTCATGGTTGTCGTTTGGTAATGTTTGATAATATTTTCTATTGCTTGGCTATATGAGCGGTAATAATTCAATGTGTACGAAAGCAAAGTTATTTGGGCCTAATTTTCAACCTAATTACGACTTGTATAACGTACATTGTGCGTTTGGGTTTCCTTTCTGTCTCTAAACAGGCCTATATACGGATAGAGTGAGTCAAGTATAATGATGTAGTGTATGGCAAAGCAGTGGTGTCTGTGTGATGACTCACAAAGTCCACACGGTCCTCGGCCAACCAGTGGAAGCACTTGAGGAAGAGCAGCAGGGTGAAGAGAGCGACGAAGCGAGGGGAGAAATCATCCCTGAACACAGTGAAGGCTAGGCACGTCTCGGTGACCGCGTACCAGGAGCGCTCTATCAGGTGCTGAGGGAAGAGGGGGGCGAGGGGTCAATGCACAAGAAACAAACACTCCCAACAAGAGGCAGACAACTGGGACACTTTTAAGCAATATAATACGGGCTATAGTCATGCATCAAATATTAAAGGTATACTATGCAACTATTTCATTAAAAAACGTTTTTTTTATCCTATAGAAAAGTTTCCCCTCAAAAAAACAAATTCTAACCCACTAAATATTGTGGCAGTGTGTTTGTGGCCAGACGCTGCCCGCTTTTGGAGCTGTTTGTGGCAACAGCCAGCCAATTCATAGCTTTCAAGGGGCGTTACGTAGGTACAAGGAACACCCCTTCTGGCGGTCAAAACTCAAAACAACAATGGCGCTGAACACTGACCAGACGCAGCTGCAGCAAAAAGCAGTCTTTTTTCCTCCAGTTTCCAGTCAGGAATATTTAAACGCAGCACAGCTCTGTTTCATTAGTGACAAACTGACACGGTGAATCGATTCACTTTGCACCGTGACTCCAGTGTCTGCTTCATATTGGAAACGCAGCACAGCTCTGCCAGTAAAAAGCAGTTCCCTCGTAAGGGGACTGGTGTGGGTGTGTGTGTGTGAGTTTTCTTTCTCCGACGGCATTCTGTAAAAGCACAAGCCAGGCGTGTCTCCTCGTCGGTTAGTGCAACCGATAGCACAACAGGTATCCGGCATTTTGGCTGAACAAACAGCGTGAGAAACTAGTGACTCGGCAGGCACTGTGGAATGAACAAGTTTTTTTTTGACCGCCAGGTGGGCGTTCCCGGCAGAACGTAACACCCCTTGAAAGCTATGAATAGCATCGCTAAGATGTTCTGAGAGGAATCCCTCAGCAGAGCAGAGTCAGCGCCGGACTAAAACCAGGAAATAGAGCTCCTTCCCAGATCAATGCTTGAGCTGTTTGGCGCTCATCCCTCGATGGTTTGATGGTATGTGTGTGTTTGTGTTTTTATAGCATAATGGCCGTGAAACTATCAGAAAATAACGTTTAATCCCTGCATTTGAACGGTTTACCGGCGCTTTCTCTCCCCACACGACCTCACTCGACCACATCAACACAGAAAACAGCAAAACAAAGTCTCACCACCAAAGTACACACAGGGCGCACCGTCTCTCACCATAAACACACTGCCACACTATTATATGGGCCAGAATTGATCATTTTGAGCGGAAACTTTTGTATAATTATGTTTTTTTACAAAATAGTTGCATAATATACCTTTGAAATCAAAACAGCAGTGTAGAGTTAAGATGAAATTATGAATAATGTAACGGAACTCTACCTCCATTTCTGCAGCCCTCAGCTGTCCAAAGAAGACTTTCCTCATGAACTTTCCCAGCAAGAATACCAGCACAAAGGCCTGAATGTACAACACCTGACACCACACACAGAATAGAAATGAAAAGTTGCTTTTGGCTATCAAGCTTGCTTACAGTGACTGTTTCAAAGCAAGACATGTGTTATGAACAGGGCTGCCACTCTCTTTTAATGATACATTTCAAGGACTTTTCAAGTGCGTACAGACACATGCGTCGCACGCGCACACACACACACACTTACCGCCATGCTGGGGCTGCTCTTGGTGAGGTAGACCACAGTTGGGTAGAACTGGTTTTTGAGGAAGTAGGCATGTGCCACCACAGTCCCAGTCAGTGCCAGACTGGTGGCAGTCACCAAGGCCGCTCGCACCATTATGGCCTGAGCTACAGGCACTGTGGATGGGAGACGGAGACATGACAGTGAGGAGACGGAGACATGACGTGAGGGAGGGGAGACGGAGACATGACGTGAGGGAGGGGAGATGACATGACGTGAGGGAGGGGAGACGGAGACATGACGTGAGGGAGGGGAGACGGAGACATGACGTGAGGGAGGGGAGATGACATGACGTGAGGGAGGGGAGATGACATGACGTGAGATGACATGACGTGAGGAAGTGGAGACGGAGACATGACGTGAGGGAGGGGAGATGGAGACATGACGTGAGGGAGGGGAGATGGAGACATGACGTGAGGGAGGGGAGATGGAGACATGACGTGAGGGAGGGGAGACGGAGACATGACGTGAGGGAGGGGAGATGGAGACATGACGTGAGGAAGTGGAGACGGAGACATGATGGTGAGGAAGTGGAGACGGTGACATGACGTGAGGGAGGGGAGATGGAGACATGACGGTGAGGGAGTGGAGACGGAGACATGATGGTGAGGAAGTGGAGGAGACAGGGACATGACAGTGAGGGAGCGCAAAAGAGTTGGTCAATGCGTGACAATTTTGGTCAGATATGATCTCTGTGATGTGCGCTTGCATAGATGCACAGGTAAAATGAAATGAGTTTAGATATTTGCATTTAATCTACAAACGTATACAGCTTTGTGTCAGGAATTATTGCCAATCAATGATGCTGCTGATCAATTGCTGTGTTGCGTTTAGATTCTATACTGCTGCTGAAGCATGCAATTTGGCATTTCACGCATCATACACACATGAGCCAGATACACTATTATGTAATTTGAGTGGAGTTAACAATCAAGTACTGTTTCTATGTTTTGACTGGTTAAAAACGTAATGAAAAGCAGAATTGCAAACTTTTCATACAGCCAGGAAAATGACGAAAACGTCCATTTCTCTTTTCTAGAGGCATCAAAATATAGGAAAGTTCAGTTTTGCCTCCTCTATTTTGGAATGGCAGAGCCGTTTAAAAGTGATTTAATTTTGTGATTTTGGGCCCTATAATGGAATTGGACTTCTTCCATTGATGCATTAGTCTCTAGTCATGTTCAATCTCACGTCATAAATGAGAAGTAATAAAAATGTGTCAGACTATAGAGCTTACGGAGTTGCGCCATGTTTGTTGAATACCCCTATGCTGAGAACAATGCGTGACGTCAACTCTGCAAGCTCTATATTACTGAACTCTGTTGCAGATGCATTGAGTTGTGATGAGGCATCAGATTAATTCTACTACTTCATTCTACGTGTATTAGACCTCTGAAGTTTTCACGATAAAAACTTTTTGTCAGTGAATCAGCTAGGATGCAACAAAAATGTATTGTAAAATCTTAATATGAGATCATTGCACAGAGTTCTGCACACAAATTGCAAGTGGATTACAAGTGCATTACAAATTACGTGTAATCCTGACAATATGAAAATTGCAATGCCGTTTTTATCTTTCTGACTTCACATTTAATTACCCCTCCTTACAAGCTGTGTAGCGTTAGCAAAGTGTAACGATATTGTTTAACGTTAGCACCACACTTAAACTGCTCAACTGCCGCATCAATCTCACCTAGCGTTATGTGTCTCAGTCATATTCGAGGAGGGAATCTTCTTCTTCTTTTTTCTAATAGTATGGTGGTGGTCTAGCCCACTGGTCTAGCCTCAACCTGAAGAATGAATCGCGTTGAGGCTAGTGCAGTAGTGGTGGTCGAGATCTTGCTAACGCTAATTAGCTAACTTGGCTAAATCTATGTTGCAAAATGAAGTCTAACGTTAGGACAGCTTGCCAGCGAACAGAGTACCTACGCTGCTAGCGTTATCCGTAACGTTAGCTACTTAATGGTAACATAGTAAGTTCTCTGTATAGTTACTGTTGTTATTATTAGCGCTAGTAGGGTTACGTTGCTGCAAAGATTGTCAGCAGGAAGGTTAGCTATAGCTACTACTAGCTACTGGTAGCTAGCTGCTGCTACAGCTGTCACATTGTGAACTCACCGACTCGATGTCGCTTGGTCTATGGAAGACTTGCTCCTCGGCGAATGTGTTGGATGTTTCCTGGGCTGCTTTAACTATCAGTATTCGCACTGGCTATTCCATTTGGGTAATTTAACAGGGCCTTCTTTCCTGACATGTAGCTATTCTCCTCGCCCTCCACGTCTGGCTACGTGTTTATCTTTGGCTTGCTCCTGTAAGC
This sequence comes from Poromitra crassiceps, assembly GCF_964638095.1. Lineage (NCBI taxonomy): Eukaryota > Metazoa > Chordata > Actinopteri > Beryciformes > Melamphaidae > Poromitra > Poromitra crassiceps. Next base: position 20,718,253 of record NC_139634.1, read on the forward strand.
GGCCACCTCACATCCGCCTATTCCGGTAATCGTGTGCACAAATAATTTCTAGCATAACGTTAACTAGTTGGCATGCCAGATGTTATTTTGTGTTATTTATTACAAAAGGCCGTTTGAAAGATACTTTAACCTACACGTTCGACATAATCATAACTAAACACTAGGGTTTAACGTACATTTAGTTAATTTGCTGCTGCTCTTAGAATATTTACGGTACATACCAACGTGGACCAATAGGAATTTTGTAAATAAAGGGACAAACCGGACAAACCTAGCGTGACGTCACCCATTGGTTTTGGAGTCACAGTTTGGTTTAGCCCCGACCCTAGCAACAAGTAACAAAACAACCTGTTGTCGTCGCACCTATCTGTTGGATCCACTGTGCGCACTGCCACGCCGTGGTTTATACACGTCGCTACTGATCTGGGAACAGTACTACACCTCTGACATAAACAAGAGATGACGTTCAACCCGGTGGAAACCGTAGCAAACTGTGCACACCGTTTTGCAGATTGAACAGACCCATAGGTTTTCCCCATGCTGCTCAGCGCTTAAAATCTGTGATAGTGAGGGATAATTTTCTAGGCAAACCTTATTAAATGTGAATGAATGGGATAATTGGAGTGTGGGGGGGAAATGCATTGTCTCTTCTTCCACAAACAATCTATACCAAACCATCCTGTTTTGCTATGTGAGTCAGTCAGCCAAAGATCATGTCGTCTACAATAAAACATAAAGTCTACATATTTTCCAGTAATCTCCAGTATTTATCATATTGACTACCGTAAATAATATATTTGCCCTGTCTTTCTACAGCACTGCCTTTACCATACATTTTCATATTAATATAAGACTGGCTGGGTAAAAAAGTAAGAAAAAAGTCACAATGCATGATGCTAAATCATGTTTCTTTTACATGCAATTTAACCAGAATGAAAGAAAGGGTTTAAAACATTTTGTACATGCCTCCAAATACATTTCTGTATTTTGAATACACTGCTTTTATTATGTTAAAACATTTTATGTCATATGTGAGCTTAAGCAAAATAAAAATATAGAACTAAAGTAAAGCAGAAAACTAGATTACACAAGCCACAATGCTCTCTGTAAACAACATGCTGTTAGGCATATCATCAGTTATGCCTAAACATGATTTTCTTCCATATTGTATAATGCATACAGATTTATATAGGCTCACATTTTACTCATATTATGCCTCTTATAATGTGGCATTGTGGGCCACATTACAGGAATTCAAAAGTTTATTTTGTTTGACTAGTTGAAGTAAAAACATTTTTTAGAATTCCATTCATTTTTAGTAGTTTCAAACTAATCTTTCATACTAGTCAGGCCAGTTTGAGTCTCCAATCGGCACCTCATTTGAATTAAAAGCGCTGCTGCTGTCAGCCAATCAGGGTCCAGTATTGTGAAGACTTCTCTTTGAAGTTAGTCAATAACCACCCCACCCCAAGCTAAACTACATTTTTGCCAAACATTATGAAGAACATTATGCTCACAGGAGATATATAATATAAACACAATCTTGATAATTGAATGTCAGGCCTTTGATATGCCACAGCTGAATGATTGAGCTACAATCAAGTCATATTTTGCATAATGTAAAGTGTATCGCACTCTTATGGACAGGTATTATATAGTATATCAGCATGAAGTAGATAGGCTATGCCTTCGCTGCAGTGTGCTGATTAAGCAAAATACCTTTTCTTACGCAGTGCCCCGGTGTGAACTGTAGTTTGAGATTATAGAGGGACTAGTGCACACATGGGCAAAAAGCCCGCGGGTGTGGCCCACGATGGAATTGCAAAAGAAATAAAAAAATAAAAGTGCACCTGAACGCAACATGCAAGATACCCGCTGAATAGGTGTCCAAATGTTCATGTCATTCTGGCCAATACTCCACTTCTGTTATGACATTTCAGTCTGGAATATGGAATCTTTCAATAATCTTTATGACTAAAAGGCTAAAAGTAATCTCATGTGTAAGAAATTACTGCTCTACATTGAAGTAGAAATTTAAATAATTAACTTGTTGGTTTTGGATTTATTTAGCTTCAAGAGTGCATTTTTGTTCATGTGACCCTCAACACAGGCTTTGAGAATCCCGGGCCACTTACAGATAGCCTGGGTAAACCCAGCCTCCACGTGACCTGCTCTCAGACTGTTGGAGAAAAATATAAGTTAACATGACATCTGACACATTAATCAATAAGCTATAGGCCTAATTATGCTATAAGTTCCATGCCATTTGACACATAGACTCACACTGACATTTCACCCAGAGCAGAGGACTTCTCGTTGCTGAAACCTTGGACAGTGCATCAAGTCCCATAACAACTGATACAGACAGGCAGCCCTGTAGGCTCCAAGTCAAGTCATCACCCCCTCCTCTCTGCCTTTTTCCTCTTCTCCTCCTCTGCCTATAAAGCATATGTTCACTGTTGGCCATTTGCTGAATATTTGACTCTGTATGACATATCAGAATGTGTACATTGAGATTCATGCCCTCTGTCAATATACATGTATTGCAGAGAATGTATGGTATTAAATATACTTTTATGTTAAATCTTCCTGGACTCAAGGCCTCAATTCATTTGGTTAGATAAGCTGTTAATTATCACATTTAGCGGATGTAATAGAATTTTATTCTCTATCACAGACCCTCTCGTGACTGAGTTTACCCAGGCTAACTTACTGATACTTATGCTTAAATTAACCCACTCATATTCTGGTTTATTCCAAGAAAAACATTTCGGCTAGTGGAAATTCTAATTGGCTGGCAACTTTAAAATCTAGCAGCCATATTGGCAGGTGGTCAAAAAAGTTAATTTCAAGCCTTGCAGGGAGAGCAGGTGGTACGCGGTGGGCGACATAGGAGTAAGTGAGAAAAGGATCAAATATTTGTGGTTAAGACTGAATAATGACATCACAACTGTTAATTTAAAATTAGGTATTCCTCTAAACCTGGCTTCAAATGCCCCACATTTTTTGCGCTGGCGCCGTTCGGCCCTCAGCAAAACCTGGTAGCGAGGGCATTTTTGTGTGGCCCTCTCTATCATCAAAGTTGCCCATCCATGGGTTACGGCATGACAATATTTGTTCAGCCCCCGGCAACAATCTGGGTTTCTCATGTGGCCCCCCATGGAAAATAGTTGCCCACTATTGCTGGCAAGCTGTCCTATGATCCGGGAAGGTCATGGGCACATTGTCAAGTCCTGGAACTGCTGGGAAAGTCCTGGAAACCACCATTTCCAGCCAAGCAAAAGGCAGTTGTATTGGTTTGTGCCTATTTAAGCCAGGCAACGCCGGGTACATTGCTAGTATTTTTATAATCCATAGAGAAGTTGAGTGTAATGCTTCATATATTCAACATTTCCACTGTTATAATACTACTATCCTTGTTTGCTTTGGTGCTGTTAGTCTAAGTCCATGATTACAGGGTGAATTTGTATTTTTCACAACAAAGACATAAACGAGAGATATAAACAGCTGTTAAAGCAATTTGGCAGACAAAATCTTTATTCAACATTGCATAATTGGTGGCTGAATATGCAGTTGAAAAGCCCTCGAATGAGACTCATAACTGTGAATAACTTTTGAGTTTTTACAGTTTATGTTGTAAGAAACATTTTCAGTAAAACATGAGGGTGTCCAAACAGTCACATATACACTATCAGTGACGTACCATGAGTCAGGGAAAGCCTGACTTGCAAACTGTGATCATGGTTAAATATCTTTCCTCCAAGACACTAGGAGGCGATATTAGAATAACTCATGTGTCATTGAAATGGTGCTACTGTATATGCCTCGGCTTAGTCATGGAAAAGTCCTGGAATTGCTAGTATGATAAGGAAGTGCATGGAGGCAGCAGACCTATCAGGTTAAATGTCAATCGTTTTCCCATCGTTCATGAAGTTATCTACCGTAGATCTATTCAATCCATGTACTGTACATGCCTAGTGTTATTTACTTTTAGATCATGATGCAACAAACTGTCAAGGTTCATAAGCAAAAAGTCCCGTTTACATTCTCATCTTGCCAAGTATCACTGAAATACTAAAGGCAAGAGTATTTACAGTTCTTGTTACCAAATTACCTGTTTATTTCATTGTGCTAATTAAGTCAATTATCTATCAACATAATGCCTTGGTACCCACACCAAAATGTTATATGCCTCCACAAAATGCATGAGTGCACAATATTGTTAATACAGTGAGTATGGAAAATACAGTCACTCTTTCACTGGAACTCAATGGTACAAACAAGAATCAGTAATGATGAAGTCCATTTTCTGATATCACAAATGACTACCGGTACTTCTATTGCAATAGATGTAACCTTGACAATGTTGTGAGCTTATGGCATGTTCAACTTGTTCAGTGATTGATCTCCCATATCAAAGACTTATCGGGTTGGCATACATATTTCATTAAAAGGCAGTAGCTCAGTGTTCTGTTTCTAGCAGTAGACTATAAAATAGGAAGCAATGTTATATCTGAGCCTAATAGTAAACATAAATTGGATCTATATCTTAATTGTAAATATCTGACATTTAGACAACAATGTAAGAAAAAAGTGTTCAGTAAAATTCCAAGTTGTCTGACTGATGTAAGGCAAAGTAGTGATAAACAATTCGGTTTCATTCAAAAACTACACAGAGATCAAATCATTTGAGAAAACAAAACTTGATGCAAAAAAATAATAAAACTATTTGACAGGTTCAAGCTTGACAGTCGTGCCCTCATTTGATGATGCAGATGTTGGTAGCGTTGTCAAGCGGTAGTGCGTCCATGTCATTGCTACTTGGGCTATTCCTCTCTCTCCAGGTGTTTGCTTGTAACGTTACTCTGTTTTAACAACTGGTTTCTGGCTGCTGCTGCTTTTTCTAGCCACAGTTCAATATTCCCTCCCACAGTAAGTGTAAACAGTTCAGCCATTAAGACCACCTTAAATTATAAATCACTGAGGGGTGGGGGGAAACACTTAAAAGTAACAGTAAAAAAAACAAGTAAAAAGTATCTCCCGAGCTCCCAGGGGTCGTGTCATTAGGACACAGAGGAGATGGGGTTGAGAGGCGAGCCCATTTGTGTTAGCACCTTGTCCAGCCACTGGAGGGGCCCGTGCAGGTGCACCTCTATCCAGCAGGGGGTGCTAGTGACATCCTGCCGGTGGTACTCTGCTCCCCAGCCCTGGGAAGAGGCACAGCAAATTACAGGCTGATAACACTGATAAGACTGTACGCCAAGGCTTGAGACTAACTTTACAGGCCGATAACACTAATAAGACTGTACACCAAGGCTTGAGACTAACTTTACAGGCTGATAACACTAATAAGACTGTACACCAAGGCTTGTGACTAACTTTATAGGCCAATAACACCGATAAGACTGTACGCCAAGGCTTGTGACTAACTTTATAGGCCAATAACACCGATAAGACTGTACGCCAAGGCTTGAGACTAACTTTACAGGCCGATAACACTGATAAGACTGTACGCCAAGGCTTGAGACTAACTTTACAGGCCGATAACACAGATAAGACTGTACGCCAAGGCTTGAGACTAACTTTACAGGCCGATAACACTGATAAGACTGTACGCCAAGGCTTGAGACTAACTTTACAGGCCGATAACACCGATAAGACTGTACACCAAGGCTTGAGACTAACTTTACAGGCCGATAACACCGATAAGACTGTACGCCAAGGCTTGAGACTAACTTTACAGGCCGATAACACTGATAAGACTGTACGCCAAGGCTTGAGACTAACTTTACAGGCGATAACACAGATAAGACTGTACGCCAAGGCTTGAGACTAACTTTACAGGCCGATAAGGTTTAGGTTTAGGTTTATTTCGGATCAAGAATGCATAAAAACCATTACAAATTTACAATTAATACAGTAGTAAAAAAAGTACACAATATGTAAATCGAAAGTAAAATGATCCAAGGATAGCCCAGTAAAGCAGCTTAAAGTTACAAACTAGAAGCCTGCTTATTTCCACTGGGGTCCTTCAAATATCAAAACCTTAATATTACACAATTGTACTTTATAAAAGAAAAACAGAAAAAGGAAGTCTATCGATGACACATAAAATATATAATATATACCACCGATAAGACTGTACGCCAAGGCTTGAGACTAACTTTACAGGCCGATAAGACTGATAAGACTGTACGCCAAGGCTTGAGACTAAAGGCCCTGACAGGGTTCCGCCCAGCCAAAATTTACCGCGCAAGCGTCTTGGTCTTCAAACTTCCCAATCATTGCTATAACCCGTTGTGGTTGCAACAGCTATAAATACCACCTTCCTACCATGTGTGTTACACTCAGGGTTTTGATTCATATAGTCTATTTTTATGTTTTATTTTGTCCAATATTGAAATGTTCCGGAATTGCATGTTGTGTTAAAAATTAATATTTTTCTATCTACCACTTATTTAGCCTGATTTGGTTGCTTTCTACTCAAAAGTTATATACCCCACAAGGCTTGCTGGGAAGTATGCAAATTTGTGTGTCCATGCGAGGCCCTCACCTGGTCCTCCCATGAGCTGCAGTCATAACGAGGCCCTCACCTGTCCTCCCATGAGCTGCAGTCATAACGAGGCCCTCACCTGTCCTCCCATGAGCTGCGGTCATAACGAGGCCCTCACCTGTCCTCCCATAAGCTGCGGTCATAACGAGGCCCTCACCTGGTCCTCCCATGAGCTGCAGTCATAACGAGGCCCTCACCTGTCCTCCCATAAGCTGCAGTCATTATGAGGCCCTCACCTGTCCTCCCATAAGCTGCAGTCATAACGAGGCCCTCACCTGTCCTCCCATGAGCTGCAGTCATTATGAGGCCCTCACCTGTCCTCCCATAAGCTGCAGTCATTATGAGGCCCTCACCTGTCCTCCCATAAGCTGCAGTCATAACGAGGCCCTCACCTGTCCTCCCATAAGCTGCAGTCATTATGAGGCCCTCACCTGTCCTCCCATGAGCTGCGGTCATAACGAGGCCCTCACCTGTCCTCCCATAAGCTGCGGTCATAACGAGGCCCTCACCTGTCCTCCCATGAGCTGCAGTCATAACGAGGCCCTCACCTGTCCTCCCATAAGCTGCAGTCATAACGAGGTCCTCACCTTGACAAAGCTCATCCGGATGGTGCACATCTTGGTCAGCTCGTAGACAGCCTCGAAGCCGTGGTTGACTGACTGGGCCAGGAGCTGGGCGAACTCCTGGTTGTTGAAGATCTTCAGGCTGCAGCCGCTGGGGATCTTGCAGACGGTGGTGGGGTGGAAGCCGTGGTGGTAATTACAATTACGGCTCTGGACAAAAATGCTGGTGTCGCTGAGGCACTCTGCGTATACCTCCCCGCCCACATAGTACAAGTGCACTCCTGGTTAAGAGGGAGAGACGACTGGTGATCAAAGTATTCAACCACAGTTACTTGAAGCAATGTAAAGCATTATTATCTATTTCTAACACTGTCTATGACTGTTAACAATTAGTCATACCTTTGCCAATGTGTCGGCGGGTGTTCTCGATAGTGGAGTTGCGGTTGACATTGGACAGCAGGCCGAGACAGAAGCGGTTCTTGTTGTTGGAGGGGTCAGTGAAGCCGTCCACAAGCACGCTGGTGGACGACGCGTGGTACGCCTCGCCCACGCGATTGTTGAGTTCATAGTAGACAATGGAGCACCAGTGGCTGGGCTCCTCGTACTCCACTGGCTGCACATCTAGGAAGTGGCAAAACAGGTCAAGATAACAGGTGAGTCACACACTTACTCACCAGCATCAAAACACATCAAAATCTGTTGTTTTAAGATCGTTTTAAGACGGAACCTGCACAGCAATATGCTTCAGTTACAGAGATTGGCAGTAAGCAGTCTAGGAAAATAGTTCCACATGGAGGACAGTGAGCAGTTTCACTATATCAAGTTGTCACTGCATTCCATTACTAGTGCGCACTTGTCTGCTCTTCTCAAAATCACAAAAGGCAAAACAGGCTAGATTAGTCATAAATATATCTGTACAACTGAGCACCTCTTAGACAATGTCACTTCTGACAGGCTTTCTGGCAACCATGTTAAGAGACAATTAGCCCAGAACGGTTGACTAGCAAGACTAGACTAAATATTAGTATTCCTTGTGTATTTATGTGATGAATGTGTATTCCGGATATTAGCCTCCAGTATTTACAGTATTCTTTTCTACATGCACATCCCACAGAGCAACACCACAGACTGGATATTAAGTAGGTCAAATCTACAATTCATCATAGGAACAAATCTACACACTCCGTTTACATTAATTTGCTGTAATATCAAAAGTTGTGTAGTCCATATAGAACAATTGCATCACAAATCATCTTAACTATAAGTGGAATTATTCTGAAGTGCTAATAATAAAGTCACTGAACTATTTAACCTTCAGCTGATGGCATTCCCTTTCAAGGCAAGGAAAAACACTGTGCACTACATCTTTATACACATCTTTCTAAAGCCTTAAAACTGAAAGAGGTGGAACTTACAGGGTTTTTACAATTGACTTGCGTGTTTTCATATACAGTAAAACGTTTTGCTCATTGCAAAATGTTGACAAAAAACTGATTGCGCAATTTCCAACTTTAACGGCTGGAAATGCCCATATTTATTTTTGATAGAAGTGCTGGACATGCTGGATGCTGAACTTCTCAGAACTTCAGTGAAATCATAGCGTGATCTCATGAAGTTAGTTTACTATCGTGACACACATTTCTGCTGTCTGAATTGATGACAACACATTTTACTTAAAAACTCTCATAAAATAAGGTATGGTAGGAATATAATTTGAATACTTCTGTTTTGTTTGACATCACCTAACATTACCATTAATCAACATTAATGAATGAATATTAATCTGATTATTTAACATGATTTTGCATAAATGAACCATAATATGAAATATATCAATATTGAGGAAGAAGTCCTTTTGATTATCATGATATTGATTTCGATCATATCGCCTAGCCCTAATTTGATAGATTTCCAGAGCTGCATAGGAACCGTGTGTAATCCAGAAAGTGAAAGTAGGATGAGGTGTGCAGGGTGCAGCCCATCCTCACCTCCTCTGGGCATGTTCTGAGGCACCAAACTGCTACTGGTCTCCATGGACTGGCTGTCCTGGCCCAGCTGCTCATCAGGGGGCATGTAGGCTGGGGGTGGGGTGTCAGCTGAGACATAAGAGAGCAGTTACAGAGGATGAGAACAGTTGTTCCTGCTGGCAAATGGACACACACACGTCTCCCAAGAGTCAAACAATCATCACAGGATCTGTCCCCCGGAAACGGTGTCAGATTTCACATATCCGTCACTTGCTAAACCAACCATTCCCGGCAGGGCTGCAACTTGAGCTTTCAAAAAGCCCATATTCTGGAACACAGGAAAAAGACCGTTTTCAATAATAATAATAATAAAATGCAGAAAAGCCCACCTAGACAGTAGCGAGAAAATGCAGTGAGCACAGTGCATGAGTTTAGACAATGACGATCGGGGCTATTCAGCACAATTAAGCTTAACTTGAATCCTAAGGTAAGGGCCTGAATTTTGGCGCGGGTTTGCAGGATTTCACGCATATTTTTTGGAATTCCCGCATATTTTGAATTTATAAAAAGGGGGAATAATCTCACATTGGTTTGCGCGAACCGATCGATGTTGGTGGGGAACGTTGCTGCATTCAAACGACTGCCCGGACGCGTTACACGAGCTGCGGACCAAATTTCACTTCCTTGACAACGGAGTGATAGCACGCTGACTGCCTGCAGCCACTGCATGTGTGCATCAGCAGATCTGACTGGCTGTAGCCACTGCATGTGTGCATCAGCAGATCTGACTGGCTGCAGCCACTGCATGTGTGCATCAGCAGATCTAACTGGCTGCAGCCACTGCATGTGTGCATCAGCAGATCTGACTGGCTGCAGCCACTGCATGTGTGCATCAGCAGATCTGACTGCCTGCAGCCACTGCATGTGTGCATCAGCAGATCTGGCTCAGAGCAGAATAGAGAAGCAGGAGCGGACACACACACAGCGGTATACAGTCACACCCAACCCACCCCCACACACACAGTCACACCCACCCACCACACACGCACACACACACATACTCAACAGTCCAGGTTGCTTCTCCAATGCATTGACACTGTTGGATGGGGCAGGAGGGAATGTCGGAATGAGACGTGCAGCCTGATGTGCTGAGTTACAGCCTTGACAGCAGCCAGTGGGCCCTGGCTCTTGACAGCAGCCAGCGGGCCCTGGCTCTTGTGGGTGTAACTTGATTTGGATATAATAACTTGACCTGCTTAGTATCCTGTTAACAAGCTTGAAAACACTTGTCTTTGATGGAATGCAGCTTGCATGGAGATAGACCACCACTAAGAGAAAGATGGCTCAAAGATTGTGTGACCATCATCTCTTTTCTGGAACATGTTAAGACATGTCTTAAAGTTTTGCATGCACAAGTTCAAAACACTGTTTGTATTGTAAAGTTGTTGGTGTCATTTAGTAAACTCAAAATGCCCATTAGTTAAACAGAGTATTAATTTATGTCATGAATGTCTATGTTAAGGAATTCTAATCAGTCAGATTTGACTTTCCTCATCCCTTGCAACAGTTGACTGCTGAAAATGACACTATGGTTTGGTATTTGCAAATATCAAATTTTACCAGACGAAGAACCCCCTCGAATCGAAATATTGACGCATTAAAGGAGAATTTCGTTTTTTTACACCACGGTCCTCATTTCCAGTTTAGAATATGATGTTTTACTCACCGAAATAGTTTCGCTTCATTCGGATGCCCAGGGAAGATTTTGAGCTCCGAGTACACTCTTCAAACAGGCTAGAACCGCTAGAACGGGAGCCCACGGGGCATTCTGCACGGCAGTGCACGCGCTCTCTAAATGACACTTTTTCTGTCAGATCACGGTTCATTATGGTTGTAAATATAATTATTTAGCTAATAGCTAGAAGCTAGGCTAACAACAACACCGCAGTCAGCGTTGATCTGCCCCGGATGGGGTTACAGTGCCCATCTCCCCCCTCTGTGAAACCACTTCTTCAGAGAAACCACAGAAGGGGGACGATACGCACTGTAACCCCATCCGGGGCAGATCAACGCTGACTGCGGTGTTGTTGTTAGCCTAGCTTCTAGCTGTTAGCTAAATAATTATATTTACAACCATAATGAACCGTGATCTGACAGAAAAAGTGTCATTTAGAGAGCGCGTGCACTGCCGTGCAGAATGCCCCGTGGGCTCCCGTTCTAGCGGTTCTAGCCTGTTTGAAGAGTGTACTCGGAGCTCAAAATCTTCCCTGGGCATCCGAATGAAGCGAAACTATTTCGGTGAGTAAAACATCATATTCTAAACTGGAAATGAGGACCGTGGTGTAAAAAAACGAAATTCTCCTTTAACAAGACCTCGGTGTGCGGCCTCTATCTATTTAACCATGTACTGCATCTAGCCAGCACCCACAGTCGATGTGCGTATAGTTATTTTCTACTACATGACATTTGCAAAAACAGTTATTGAGTGACATGATATGAATATGAAAGCGGATTCAGTTGGAACTTTGGTCTGTTGTCGCAACATTGTCGACTGCATTGTAAATAATTGTTTCTTCCCCTTCTAATTGTGGCCCTACTCTACACAACTTGATGGAAGGGGGGTGGGGGGGTGATAATTAAGTGTCAGTGAGCCGCTTGATTGGCTGGGCGACAGCTACTAGGGGTGTCAAAAATATTCGATTATAAGATGCATCGCGATGCGGACCTGCACGATTCTGCATCGATTCACAAATGTCAAAAATCGATTATAAAAAAATATATATATAATTAAGCAATATAGCATGAGAGCCAGTGTGTTGTGCCAAATATATCCCCCTGATCAGCTGTTATCCCACGAGGCCGCAGGCCGAGTGGGATAACTGCTGAGCAGGGGGATATATTCCACAACACACGCAGCTCGAGTGCTATATTGCTTTTATAAAACGGTTTCCAAGTATGATAATATAATAATAATAATAATACTATAAGTCCGACTCCGACTGGCATGTCATTCTGATAGAGTCAGTTGAAACACTACTGTAAGGCGGGACCGCAAGAACATGCGGGTGATTTGATTGGATCGTTCTGGAGACTGAAGTTGACATTGGCCAATCCTGGCGCTTGCTGAGTAGCTGAGAGCTTTCTGGAAACCCCGACAGGCAGCTCGAGCGCAGCGTTGCATTCTCAGCGCTACGGGGTTAAATGCGGGGTTAAATGCGGGGTTAACAGCCTTTCTTTTGCAAAGAAGACATTAGCCCGCATCTATTCTTGTACAAAACATCATTTTCTGCGAAGTATTAGTAAAGTTATAAGCGAAGATCGATTCACAAGGATCTGACAGCTGTCTCTGCCATTTTTTTTCTACGTTGTCATTTGAGGTAAGCCTTATTATTACTATCTTAGTAAGAGAGTTGCCATGGCAACCAATAACCCATGGCCATGGGTTATTGAACTCGGTTACTGGAATTATACAATGGCTGTGAACCAATCAGATTGCTTGATTTGAGAGAGCCGTTTTATAATTATAATTATATAATCAAATAAAATATAATGGAAGTACATGCAGTTGTTTATTTTAATTATGGATCATAATACAATGCAATTCTAAATGCACTTTTATTTTAAAAGTAGCCACACTGAGAAAAAAGAAAGTGAGAAAAAAAAATCATGTATTCGGGAAAAAAAGTGATGCATCGATTTAAGATGCATCGAGATGCATCGATAATCGTTATCGAATCGAAGCCCTCTGAATCGTAATCGAATCGAATCGTGAGGCCAGTGAAGATTCACAGCCCTAACAGCTACGGTGAGGGAACCTGGGTTAGGTGTGTGAGTGTACATGCTGTACCTGGGAGCTGGAATGGACTGGAGGGCCCTGAGCTGGCAGGAGAGTTGGGGTAGGTGCCGCTGCTGGCTGGAGAGGAGGGGTAAGGGGAGTTGGGAGAGATGGGGAAGGACCCACCGCCACCACCACCACCACCACCACCACCGCCACCACCGCCCCCACTGTGTGGCTGCTGGAAGGACTCGGGGAAGGTGGCGTTCAGCGGCATGTGCGGCTCGTTGTGGGTGAGGTTGCGGAACTGTACCAGCAGGCTGTGCTGAGGGTTGAACTCGCTGTGCCGCGGCACCAGGACAGGAGGGAGCACTGTATGGCAGGGAGAGAGAAGAAGAAGATGGGGGGGAGGGAGGACGTCACAGGAAGAATATGGTTGGGATGTGGAGAGAGAGACAAATGGTTTAGCAAGCTAACTGATCATTACGTGTAGCGTATGGTCTGTCCACCCGACACCCCGTTTCATGAGAAAACCCATTTGACTTGTGGCCTTATTGTACATAAATGCTTGTTTCCTTGTTAATGATGCATCCTTTCCCTTATTAACAAGGAAATGCATCCAATTCTGTAAAGTCACGTCTTTGAGCAGCAGACTTTTTACAATTAGACTTTACTGCACACAAGATAATATGGTTATCACAAATACTTAAAGCCTCCCTCCAGTCAGTTTTGTCAAAGAGATTTCATGTGTAGCTGTGTTTTTCCCTGCTCTGCTAATTAGCCAAAGTGTTCGCCACTGTATTTTGTTGACAAATAACCTTATTTTGGGCTCAGTCATAAAAATTGTCTCGCGCTAGAAACAGGTGCTGACGTCATACATTATGTTGTCTAACGATGACATGTCATAGACAAATACAATATTTAATACTACAGAATACCATCTGCTGTTAGCTTGGTGTTAGCCTACGTTTGCTAAGTAAGTGTTCACCAGGCTCAAAATGCTGCGATAGTCACTTTTGACCAGTTCGAATTACACTCTTTCCATATCTTTTCCATATACTGTAAGTCACCAGCTTTGATATCTGTTGGCTGGTTGTTAATATCATCAATATGATAAAACAATATGATGTGTAGTCTCTCTCTTCTGACTGACATGCGATTGCCGCCCTTCAAACACTCAATACAGAGCTGGCAATAACAAGTCAGGCTAGTGTCACAGCCTGGGGGAAAGTAGAAAATCGGTCCTTTGGGTCATCCGTGAGCGCATGTGATGTTGTGTGTGAGTGACAGAAGGAGAGGGGGGTGTGTGTGTGTGGTGGTGAGGAAGTGTTGGGAGTTTAGTCAGAGTGGAATATGCATCTAGCAAGCAGCTCCTCTGATGCCACACCCCATTTGGAATGCCTAAGGCATATAATCTAATAAGACTCAAAAAGAGCCAGTGCTATTGATTTTGTGTGAAATGGAGGGGGGTGGGTAGAACAGCCCTGCCTCCTGACCTTTGTGGGTTTGTTTACCAGCTCCACAGCCTGCTCAAGGCTCTAGCTAAGGGATGAGCACGACTTCACACTGCTGGAATATGTTAGCATAGCTGCTGCTACCCACTAATCAATCAAACTGTTTGGCACCGTTTTCTTTCCTATCAAACATTAGAAATTATTAGATTTGGTTACTAAATATATTTCAGGAAAAGCTTTTTTTCCCAACTAATATGTTAACATGTTTTTAAGAGTTTAGCTTCAGGGTTGAGGAAATCTGTCAATTTGAAAAATAGCTTGAAGCTGTTGATTTATTAAACATAATTTGTTTCAATGGGTCCCTTTTGTCATTTTAAGATATTTCATGTGTTGGTGACTGGTGAGTCATGACCTGGTCTGTTGATTAGCCACACTGTTCGCCCATTTTTGTTTTTTTATTGTTGTTGTTTTGACAAATAACCTCATTTTGTACTAAAGTTAAAAAAATGTGATGTTGCTACATGGTATATGCAGGGATGCTGAAGTTAAATTCAATACCTTTTAAGACCTTTTTTAAGACTTTTTCAAGACCTCAACGCCACTTTCGTCAGATCAACGATAGGCATGTAAATCATAAGTTTCATCACGATACAATATTATACAGATTCTTTGGACAACGATACGATATTTTTCGATATCACAAAGTCTGCCACGATACGATATCGATTCAATTCAGGCATCGATATGGTGATATCGTATGCTCATTTAACACCATCAGCACATTAGCTACAAAATGTAATACCTCTCAAATGACGATTAAGACTCTTTAAGACTTTTTGGTCTTAATTTTCCCTAAATTGATTTATCAACTTTGAATACTTTTCAAGACCTCGCGGATAGTGGATACCCTGTGCTAAAAGGGGGTGATGATGTTTAATTCAATGGAACACTATAGTGATACGTCATGTCATGACTGATATACAGTAAATAGCTAGCTATTAGCTGAATGACCAATTCGATATAACGTTAACCAGTTCGAGTCACGTGCTTTCCATGAAGCCCACCAGCTCTGTTAAGGCCTAAATATACTTCTGCGTCAAACCCCTCGCCGAATGCGCCGCGGCCGGCGAGCCTACCAGCACAGCCTGCGTGCAGTGAGATGTTTTATGGTCACTCACGATTCAGTAGTCGCTGGTTGGCTTGGTTCCAGCCTTAAAAAACCTTGTATAAGGATTTTTCGAGATGTCTATGGAGAAAATTAATGGGAAACTCACTTCCGGGGCAAGATATGTCATGTGACTGTTCAGCTCTATACAAGATCTATATTAGAAAGTTTTCATAGAACACCAACCATACAGGTAGGAAAGTTGACTGGAGGGGGGCTTGCTAGGCTGATGTGTAGGAGCGAATATGAATGATAGAAAAAGGAAAGCAGCCTTGCTCTGTGGAAACAGGATAGACAACAAGATGCAGTCATGTCACTCTGCGTCAGCAGAAACACCTACCAGGACTCTCCACTCTTTTGTAGTGATACGGGTTGATGCAGACCTCCTTCTGTTTGGAGCCGAATGGGTATTCACACACCTCCAGGGGCTTGAGCTCATGGTGGGACTGGAGGTCGGGCCAGCGCCACACGCGACAATAGATGACATGAGGCAGGCCTTTCCTGTGGGACACCTGCAGCCGTCCGTCCAGCGATCGGGGGATGGTCACGCACTTGCTAGCCTGCCCGGGGCTGCTGAGTGCTTTCTCAAGGTCCTCCATGGCGCCTTTCTTCTTCTTCAGCTTCTTCACCAGCGCGTCCACCGCCTTCTCCGCCCATTTCTCCTCCTCATCGCCCTGCTTCCAGCCAAGGAGGCGTTTAACCGCTGGGCTCGTGAAGGAGAAGAGACTGGACATGGAGGTCATGCCGGACGCTGTAGCGTAGAGAAAGGGGAGGAGCTATATATATATATATATAGATATATATATATAGATATATGTGATGATGGCCTACACTACAAAGACGGACTGATCTGCCCGAGGGGACTAGGGGCTGCAGAGTCACTGGTTGACGCTCTCCAACTGCCGTCAGCAACGTGTCGATGAGGGAAACTCTACTTGAGTGTGTGAATGAGTGTGTGTGTGTGTGTGTGTGTGTAGGGGTGTGTGTGTGTGTAGGAGAGGCCAGTAGAGATGAGGGGTGGGGTAGGGGAGAGGAGGCTATAGCCTTGTCTGACCAAGGTCAGGAAGCGAGGGGAGGGAGGAGAGGCAGCAAGCAGGACGCAGCTGCTGCTGCTCAGGAAGGGCCCTGCAGCAAGCTGTCCGGCCAGGTCACCAGCACTGATGGGATGGGAGGGGGGGGGGGTGGGGGAGTTGAGATCAGGGCTGCAGCCTAACAGACACGCCACAGCAGCTCTCACCAATACAAGTCAACAGGCCCAGAAATAAGGAAGGGACCACTTCTTCTCATCCACAACTCCCAGCTTCTCAGTCTTGGCTTGACTCTTCTCAGTCTTGGCTTGAGTCTTTCACCAATGCTGCACGGTCAGTGTTTCAGTCCATTGGCTTTCTGCAGAACAGATGAAAAAGATGAGATACATAGAGGTCAGCAACACATTGATTTGAAGAAAAGAAAAAGACAGGGAGTGCTGCACTGGGTGTTATAAAGAAAGTGCTCTTGAAGGATAGGCCATGAAGTTGAGTAAAGGAAGGCGTCAAAGCCCTCGCCGCGCACGCCGCAGGGCTACGGCGCGGGTGGCGAGCCTGCCGCTGTAGGCAACGTGCAGCCCCCCCAAACATGTGACGCACCGTCAGGTCGACGACGCAGCTGACCCAACCGACCAAGCTATAGAGCTTGCGGAGTTACGTCAGGGGGCAAGGGCAAAAATGCCGCAAAGAATCTCAGAATGCCCCTAAAAACCACAATCAGTGAAGGAAATATTTAAAAAATATTTTAAGGACAACTTTTGCCCCCACTGTCTAAAAACTGGGGGCATTTACAAACTTTTGAGGGCATTTAAAAAAGGTAATTGGTGCATAATGTTGCTAAAGCCTAGTGCAGTGGTTCCCAAACTTGGGTGACGCCAAGTGGGGACGCCTGGAATTCAAATGGATCGCCTGGATTTATATTTATTTTATTTTTTAACACCACACACAATTTAAAACTTCTACTTCAGGGTTGCCACTGTTTTGTAATGATACTTTTCAAGGACTTTTCAAGCAATAAAGCCGGGGGGAAAAAGATTAAAACAAAAATGTAGCCACCGCAGGTTACCTAGGCAACCAGCCGCATATTTGAGCTGAGAACGCCTATGAGAGAACACCACAGTCAATGACAGCTCAGCGATCAGCAAATGGCTGTATGCTTATGCAGAGAGAGTGATACTGTAGATAGGAAGTGTATCAAGCTTGCAGGCTAGCACTAGTGATGAGTATAACATAACAATAGTATCATAGGTGAATTTTTAGATTATGGAGTGCACAAGGCACTTTTAAGTAGAGCCCGACCGATATATCGGTCCACCGATATTATCGGCCGATAACCGATATATCGGTATCGGCCGATATGTTGGCCAATATTTTTTTATTTTGTATTTTTTAAGTCCTAGACAACATGTTGTGTATATTTGATCTTTTTTCTTAATTCAAGTTATATTTTATATTTGTTCTATTTGTGTTTTTGTATTTCTAGTTATTTATAATTATTAAATCCCCAGTTAAGTTTACTGTTTCATTGCATTGATGTCATTTTGGACAATAAAATTGATTGATAAGCTGTAAAATATCCTGCCTACATTACATATCTCAAGTCATATCTTTGTCAAGTGTTTGATATTTGAGGGATCATTGCAAAAACATTGTGTAATATAATGTGTATATATAATATAAGAATATCGGCCAATATATTGATATCGGAATTTTTTTACTCCCTAATATCGGTATCGGCCTCAAAAATCCAGTATCGGTCGGGCTCTACTTTTAAGGACCTCTTTATAATCCTTGAATCATTGACAGTGGTGGTGTAGTTAAGAATGTCATACCGAACCGACCTGGATAGCCAGGCTTAGATAGTGAGGTAATATGCAGTTGTGCAGTGGTAGCATGGAGGGGGGTGTTTCCAGGACGCTGGATTACACCGTTAAGCCTTCTTGAGGTGTCGTGGGCCTAACTTAACGAAACATCAGTGAAGGAAGGTGCCCACTTGAAAACCCCAATGCATGCTTCATACTGCTGTTGGCTAGGGTAGGTAACTGGTGATTTGTTTATTAGTTTGTTAGCCTGTTAGCTTGTTTTATTCTGGATTGGGCTTCTAAATGTGTTTTTCCTCTGATTTTGGCACAAGGGATAGTAACATCTTGTCCTGTGTATTAATTAATACCAATCACTTTCAAGTCCTTGATTATTTTTTCTGAAATCCATGCACTTTCAAGTACTTTCTAGACCCATGGCAACCCTGACCTCTATATTACTATTTTTAAATGCCCCCATTTTTTAGACAGTGGAGGCAAAAGCCCCCCCCCCCCCCTACACTGACCGTGATAATACTGATAACCGTGATAATTTTGGTCACTAAACTGAGTCGTGATATGAAATTTTCATACAGTTTCATCTCTACTGCCATATAGTAGTATATATATTAGAGCCTGACCGATATGGGATTTTTGAAACCGATACCGATACCGATTTTAGGGAATAAAAAATTACCGATACCGATAATATCGGCCGATATTTTTTTGTTTTATTTTTTATTTATTTTTATCATCAAATGTTTATCCCCCATTAGTGCTAATCCCCCATTAGTGCTAATTTTTTATTTATTTATCCTGGTTGCTGCTCCACCCTCTGCCGATCTGGGGAGAGCCGAAAACTGGCTCCATGCTTCCACACGGGCAGTTAGCCAGCCGCTTCTTTTCACCTGACAGGGGAAGCTTCACCGGTAGGACATAGCACGTGGGAGGATCACGCTATTCCAACGAGTTCCCCTCCCTCCGAACAGGCGCCCTTAACGACCAGAGGAGGCACCACATCAGCAACCCTCAAATATCAAACACTTGACAAAGATATGATTGAGTTGACATGAATTGAAATATGTGATGTAGGCAGGATATTTTACAGCTTATTAACACATTGAATGCCAGCCATGTTTTCATTCCTGTAGGTAAGTTGTGCCAGGGGTGTTTTTGACGATTCTGGCTCATTTTAGAACAGCCGAGGATTCTTTTCTGTTAAGAATTCATGAACACCAATCATCTAAAAATAACTAATAGAATGTGTGCTTTCTCTGTCTAAAAGAGTTAGTTTGCAGAGTTAGTAGTTATGTAGATATTAGCCGTTGAGTACAGCATGGTTTCAGCGTCTGGAAATTTATTCAGAGATAAATGGCTTTTTGTGAAACAGTCACTTTAACCATTCATTTTTGGCATCAGTAAGACCGTCAGACATTCTAAACAATAGTTTTGAACAGTAATTTCCTCCATAACAACAGGAAACACCCCTCTCATTCAAACTCCTCCCTCCGTGTGTCTTCTCCTCCTTCCTCCTAACAGCGGGCGTGTCAGAAGCGCGTTGTGCTGCCTGCCTGTCTGTCTGCGTGCCTGCCTGCCTGCTTGCCTGCGTGCGGGGACGAGTCTGAAATGGATTACTGTAAAATCGCCAAGCCATTTCCTTGAATGGCTTGCTCCCGCGGTGTGTGTGTGTGTGTGTGTGTGTGTGTGTGTGTGTGTGTGTGTGTGTGTGTGTGTGTTCGCGCGTTGCTCCGCGGCTCTGGGGGGAAGAGATCTCTGTCCGTTCTGTGTGTGTGTCCGGGCTTCTGACTGTAAAATCGCCAAGCCATTTCCGCGGGAGGCGGCTGCTTTTGGGTCCCGTGGCTGTGGCTTCTCTCGGTCTCTGTCGCCACTTAGTGGTCGGTAAAATAGATTACACACATGCTCTTGCTCCAAATAGTTATCTCGAAGATGTAAAAGGGGTTGATTGATGTCCCACCGTCAAAAAAAAAAAATGTTTATGTAAGACGAGTTAGCTCGTCCTTGGCACTTAAGCGCTGGATTATGTAAGACGAGTTAGGTCGTCTCTGGCACTTAATGTGTTAATAAACTCAATGCAATGAAACAGTAAACTTAACTGGGAATTTAATAATTATAAATAACTAGAAATACAAAAACACAATAGAACAAATAGTTAAGAAAAAATATCAAATATACACAACATGCTGTCCATGCTGTCTATAACTTATATATATATTAAAAAAAAAAAAAAAAAAAAAAATATTGGCGCCAAATATTACCGATACCGATATATTGGTAATCGCCAATATCGGCCGATAATATCGGCGGGCCGATTATATCGGTCGGGCTCTAATATATATTATACTGTATATATATTTTCAATTTTATGACAGCATATATTATATAGGGGTGGGGGAAAAAATCGATTCACCTAAGTATCGCGATTTTTAATGTCACGATTTTTTGGATCGATCTTTTATTCCAGAATCGATAATCGCAAATTAAAAAAAAAAAAAAAAAAAAAAAAAAAAAAAAAAAAAAAATTTTGGGTGCTTGCAGTCAGGCCACTCACTGAACAGCAGGCCAGGCGCCGCCTACTGGTTTACTAGTGGTTTTATTACTTTATTAGTTAGTCTGAAGTAATAATTACACTTCAGGGTTAAAGTGGGTGCATCTCATTGTAAAATTGGACCCAAATCTGGCTTCAAACGGCCCAAATTTCACGCGCGTTGGCCCATATCGGCCTGGCCTGCTTGGTATCTAATGCCCGGCCTGAATTATGATCCCAGTCCGCCCCTGTTTTTAACTATATCGCCCAGCCCTACTCATGATATATAATATACAGTCTCTAGTGTATGATTCAACTTTTCCCATGTTCTAATCTAGTGTAAAAAAGCAAACAAACTGAAAAAATAAAAGAAAAAAATAAACAAAAATCGCAATAAATCGTAATATCGAATCGCAATAATCGTAGAATCGCAATAATCGTGAATCGCAATATATATCGAATCGGCACCAAAGTATCGTGATAGTATCGAATCGGGAGATAAGTGAATCGGCACAGCCCTAATATTATATACTGTCAGACTGTCATAACATTGAAAATGCCATCAAACACTGAATTCATGAAAATGAGAAGTGGCTGGCAGAGATGGCTCCCTCAAGCTACCCTAGGACATACATGACATCTCAAAGAGCTACCGAAAACAAACCATGTAATAAACAGTCTTATATGTACAACTACTACACTTACTAGACTAAACAACACTAACATTTTTGCAACTTAAGTTATACTGTGATATGATACTTTGTCCACACCATGCAGCCCTAGCAAGCAGACAGCCAGACTGAGGCTAGACAGATAGAGCAGGGCAGACAGCCTGCAGCAGTAGCAGCTGTGCAGGGCTCGTGAAGCCGGCCCCAGCCAAAAAGGATGTGACCACAAAGAGCAGCTTCCTCCCTCATCCCATCTCTGCCCCCATCCCTCCCTCCCTCCCAGCACACAGCTGTCCAACACCACTGCACCCACTTCCATGGCTCATTGTTGTGCATTCACATGAAAGCAGAAGGAAACCTCCCTCGTAGGATAGCTCGGCCTATGAAGCTAAATGTTATCAGCCTGTAAATGTTATGAGTTCTTGTGACATTCACCAGACTATGTTCCAACAGTTGTTCCACTAGGCCTCTTAGACTGGCTCACCAATGATTCATCAGTTCAGCATACAGGGTGAGCAATGACAAGAAACACATTTTAAAATAAAGGCCTATCCAACTGTCTGTGATGATGAGACATATTGTTTGATGAATATATTTAACAGTTGCCTGAATGGACACCTGAAAAAGGTCACGCAGACAAAAACATGACAATGGCAGAAAACAGAGATTGGAATGATTAACCAAATTCAGATGAAGCTGATTGACTCCAAAAACGGATAAGACTCCACTGATAGCTCTCCGTTGTTCAGCATCAAGTGCTATCATTCAAATCCATCTTTCATTTTCCACATTTGCACTGTAATCTATCTTCTGAGAAAATTAATTTGTTCAATCTGTTCTCACATCAAAAACTGAAGCAGGCTAATAAACACTGCTCTTGAGGCTGTACTAGATTAACAAGGCAACCTTGGTTTCCTAAACACTTGCATAGGGCAACCCAATGCCACCCAAACAACCATTCTGCATTTATATGTTCACAGCCACAATACAAGGTTGATACCTTTAAAGCACAACAAGTGACTCTTGGCCATTTGCACCATTTTCATAGTTCAGAGGTCATACATACATGCATAGTACATACACACAGTCGCACACATATATACATACATACTGTATTATTATTTTACTTCCAACACAGCTGAGCATACCATGTCAAGAATGTTTTGGGGGGACTCTAAGCTAGGCCGGCTGATACCTAGTGAGCATCTAGCCCTCAGGCTCTTTCTATGTTCATCTCAAGACGTCACTGTAGTAAGAGCCCTCTTATGGCCCAGCCAAATTTCGTTAGGTAATCTGTATCGGGCATTAAACTCACCTTATTTCTGTACTTTGAAGTCACATCGGAAGCCTAGTTGCACCAAAAAGTGAGCGGTTATACTTTTAAAAGCCAAAGTTTGATGAGAATCGCCGAGTTGCCTGGAAACAGTCCAGTTGCATGCGCACTGGCATCATTTGGTGATTCTACTGGGAAAAATAAATTGAGGTTCTGGGCTAGTGCATGTTAAAAGTTTCCACCTATTGTACCCTTTTGGGCATTTGTTTTGAAAGGTTGTTGGCAATTTGTGCAATGTGTCTGCCATGTTTCTGACTATATTTGCTGTCACGCATTCGGGGAGAACGCGGAAAACGAAATGATGCCAGTGCGCGTGCGCCTGCACTCTGTTTCCAGGCAACTCTGCGATTCTCTTCAAACTTTGGCTCACTTTTTGGCGCAACTAGGCTTCCGATATAATAAGGTTGCCCCATGCGACCCTACCTGTGACTTCAAAGTGCAGAAATAAGGTGAGTTTAATGCCTGACACAGATTACCTAACGAAATTTGGCTGGGCCATAGGAGGGCTCTTACTACAGTGAAGTCTTGAGACGAACATAGAAAGAGCCTGATGGCTAGTGAGCATCATACTCCATTGAGGCTTCTACCAAAGCCAAAAACGAATGCATCAGATGGAAACTAATGCATCATACACATTCAAGAGAAGAGAGATGGGAATTAGATGTGGCCAGGCAAACGACAGATAGATGTACTGTATCTCCAAAACACCGCTACACTGGTGTGCAAAACCGCATCAGTGTTCATCACAGTTTGGTCACTTTGAAGTCTTTGATGTTACACTAAAGCAATTCTGATGTTTGGGCATTAAAATGTTTTGCTAAAACATAAAGCATCAGCAAGTCCAGAAATATGATGTCATTGAAGTGTTCACATTCACAAAACTAGTGGTCTATCCACTTCTGAAATGCTTGACAAGCACAGAGTACAGGAAGCAGACAATATGGAAGGATGATTGGATGATTAGTAAGCATACCCCCCCACACACACACCTAAAATGCAAGGGGGAGAGAGAGAGAGAAAGGAAACAGAAGATGATCGCCAAACTGTTGTTACAAAAACAGCTTTAGCTAAATTAAAATGTGCTGATCTGCTCCAAACAGGCGTTACACAAAAATATAGTTACATTAAGTAACGGGAGCTACCTAATGTAGGTAGCGAACTTGCTAACTAGCTTAGCTAACATAACAGGCTACGATTTGCTTAGCTTAACTTTAAATTGTATGACACCTCAACCACAAACGTTGCTTAACAGTTCAATAGTCTTACATTAACCAATTAGACTGCTTTTGAATCACCATTTAACTTCATGTGAATTATATCTGAGCAAGTTACAGTTTTCTACCTCTGTGGCTAACTTTACCCTTCCTCCTCCATTCCACACAAACTTTTTCAACCACTTCTCTCGGCTAAAGCTAAGTTATGCTAGCTAGCTAGCTGTTAGCCCTGCCGTCCGAGCCTCTATCCAGCGTAGCCTGCTGATGTATCGGCACGGCAGTTGATTTATCTTCCTCCTCTACCCTGGATCCAGCCATCATTTAATCACATACCTTTAAGAATGGATGCTAGCCTCCTTAACCCCCTGTCTGTCTCTCGGCTGCGCAGGCTACAGTTCCTTCTTAAAGGTTCTCTGTGGTCTTTCCACTGCTTTCCACATGCCATGTCCTCCTGCTCCTCCTGACGAACAGACTGGAGAGGCGGAGTGCATATCCCTCCGCGTCACTGACAAACTAGTACTCCTGCTAGATTTTGTACTAGTAGGCTACTAGTACAACGGCCAAAATGTTGCCGTATGTATACCAAATGTCAATTACAGTTTTTGCAAGTTGTTCAAAAAAAGTATGTAGCTAATTAGATAGTTGTATACAAAAAATATGTGGCCTACCGTGTTTTTCAAGGCATGGAGCAGCTTTACGCTAGAGAACGTTTCAGTGAAAAGACGAACTTTCCCTTCCTGCATAGATCATGGACGTCAAAACGTCAACGCAGCAATTGACCTTGCAACAAAATTAAAACGTTCCGAGTCTTTTACACGCGTTCCTAGTGTTTCGGGTTGGAGTTCTTACAGACTGTGCTGCGGCTCTGGAACGTCTCACAAGTTGTTGGCTCCACTCTGTCTGGAGCACTGCGGCGTTGTTATATTGTTAGGCAGTTGTTGTCCCTTGTTGTAGTCAATTGTCCGAAGCTTCAACAGTCCTCCACGTTGACCATCTACTAAAGTTTAATCATTCGGACTCATAAGTGTTATTCCACCTCCATTCGCGGGAGAGAAGACGCTATATATTCCAACAGGAGAGTGTTGGAGTGGATTCTTCTATCAATCTGATTCCATGTGAAATTCACATGACATATCCAACCACTAGTGGGCAACCTACCTTCATGTTAGAGCTGCTGCAATGTAGTGTACTGTATTTGAGATGCATTTTTGACGTTTTACTTAAGCATAAGACAAACGCCAAGCATAAAAAAATATCTTATGCTTTCACAAACACATTAATATTATATTATTATAACACTGTAGTGTACACAGGCTACTCGTGGTTCCCATGCAGTTTTGATTGAAATATCCCACTTTTCCAAGATCTTAATTTCTTGACTGGATCTGAAGTGGAATACCATTCATGTCATTTACAATTTCTTTAGTCAACCCTCAAATATTTGCATATTGTAGTAAAACATCAGGTAGTCATGAGTACATTGGCAGGGGCATTTCAGCTAGTTAATTCAATTTATTATTTTTTCATTTCATCAGTTTGCTTTTTGAATTTCCTTGACAGTGATACATTAGTTCCTCTAATGAGATAACATGTCATTTCCCAAAAGCTAAAATGTCATAGTGCAGTATGCCATTAAAATATATTTTCTTAATACATTCTAGTAGTAGTTTATCCTCAAGTTGTACTATGCTGTGAACCATACAAATAAGAAAAGGATCAGAGTGATTTACCAGTACTAAAGTCTACAATATCCATACACTTTGTTGGATGTTCTTAGTGATATAAACTGTGCCCATTTGTAGTATGATACCAAACCCCTGACCTGTAGTGCCATGCTCTATAAAGGACCACAACCCACCAAGAAATACATAGTATAATAAATAGCGGTGTAAAAAGTAGAGGTAGCTCCATCTTCCAAAGTGTATTACCTGTCATACAATATGGCCTTTACCTCCTAAAGTACCTTATAGTTATATTTCACTTTTGCAGAACATTGTCAGAGCCTTCAGCATGGATACCGGTAACTGCAACCAGGTTACTGTTGGAAAGTAGAATCCAGATCACAGAATTAAATGGTGGCACAGATGTGCACGCACGGCGAGTGCGCGCAGACACACACACACACCAAAGTGAAATATCACTTTATGATGACAAATACGCAGGTGACCAACTGCTTCCTTTGCCCAACAGGTTCCAAGACCAGCTAAGGTAGGCTTGGGACGATTTTCGATTATATTGAATATCACGATATTTGCCCCCATATTGATATTTTTCCTAATATCGAATATTGCTTTTTTTTGTCCCGGATTTATACGTTTTCAGATATCAACCTCCAGTCCTTTCAGTGTTTCCCCTAGGTTTGCAGCTTTGGGGGAGCGGAATGTGCCGCACGGGATGGGGTGTATTTGATGTATTTATTTGCAATCTTTTGCACATTTTTACACAGTCTGCCCTGCTGTCGATTCCGACCCCGATTACACTGCTTTGTACAGCCAAATGAGCTTGTCCATAGCATGTGCTGGGGATGGGGAATTAGCATTTGAGATGTGGGGATAACCCCAAACCAAACCTTGTTGACTGAACAATGGAGGTAATGACTAGCTAATGACCATACAATTGAAAATTAAATCATTGATATGCCGCACCCCAGTTCACTCCCATGTCAGCTGACAATGCTATGATGAAAAATACGGGCAACAATGCTTTACTTAGCCTACTCAATTATTTTATTGTCATTGTTTACTTTGATTTCATGACATGCTTTCTGTGTTTCTCCCCTAACCCCATTCAAAAATAATATAGTGTAGTGTGATATTTGGGTGGGACTACATTGCAATATTCAATTTTGGATATCGTCCAAGCCGTTAAGGTGATGATGTTCCAGTTAAACAATGACACTTAAAATTGTTACTAATGTTACTTAAAATGTACAAAATCCCAGCAGCACTTCATACCATGTGCTCGACTAAACTATTACCATTATCAGGAAATATGATGCCCAAGAGATTTGACTATACTTTATTCTTCCTCAGTCTCACTTGTGACAAGGAATGTTCAGTTTACAGTTTTTACAGAAAACTACAGTGATTAATCAGAGATCATGAAATCACAGCAAAACTGTGTCAAAACATAATGTTTCCAGGTGTTAAAAACAACACTCTTTAAATTAGAATATACACTCAAATTACTAAAATGCCATTGGGAATTGATTGGGAATTGATCAGTTGAAAGTACAATGCGTAAAATGGTAGCAAACAAAGGCACTGAAAAATGGAGTACTTGTTTGTCAAAACATCACTACACTGTAGTGTCTGTAGATGAAGTACACAACATATTCCTGCAGCATCAGAGTCCAAATGTACAGTAGAAGAAGAGCAATGAAGAACCTGCCATTGGATCAGGCAAAAAGCTGGTTTGCTTTGACATGAAGAGGGCTGGAGAAAAAGCGGTTCCTTTGGTGGCGGACACTATCTGTCCTGGGCGTCAGACCTGAGGCCGCTGTCCAGCGCGCCCTCAGAGGGAGTGTCTATGACGGGATTGACAAAACCATCAAACTCAGTGTCGGCATTGTCCTCTGCGTGGGTACTCACAAAGTCATTCTCCCACTCCAGAGCAGTGGAGTCCTCGGAGGCTGAAGGCGGGCCGCTGTTGCCCTGCTTGCCGCCGGGTCTCAGGGCCGCGCGGAGGATGTCCTCCTCCGTCCGGGACCTCTCCCAGGCTGGGACCGCACGGTTGATCCCTGCAACACAAGTGTGGCAGCTTTCACTGTGACAGCAGAGAGGTGTCAACGTCTCTATATGAGCTTGTGTCAAAGTCAAACACTGCAACAAGGGAACTGAATCATCATAATTAGGTTACGGCAAAATATAAATACAAATACAAACCAGATTTGACTTACAAGTTGAGTGTTTGAGTAAATATTTATCTTGTGGTCGTTTTTCTCTATTCTGACTATGTTTATTTTGAGTCACATACTGTATAATGTGCAATTTGTATTTATATGTTTCTGTATTTTCTTTTGCTCTATTTCTCTATTTATTTTGTCGGCTTATATTGCCATGACCTAATGATGATGATTGACTTCAATGTGCAACCTGATTGGTCCACGTAGGTCTACCACCCTATTTAACATGGTCTCTCTTGTCCTGTAGAATAATTTGATGATGGTCTGCACACCAAAACTGCATTCTCATTCAAACCTTTTAATTGCAAGTGAAGAAGACAGTTTTCTGTTCTCCTATGCACCTGTGGTTTTAGGTGTGCAAAAGCAATGCCTATCAACATTGCCACTCAGGAGGTCCACTAATCAGAAGGTCAGTGGTTCGATCCCCGGCTCCTCCAGTCCGCATGTCGAAGTGTCCTTGTGTAATACTGAACCCCAAATTGTTCCTGATGGTTGCGCCAGCACCCTGCGTGGTAGCTTGCCACCATTGGTGTATGAATGTGTGTGTGAATGTGTGGATGTAGGCATGTGTTGTAAAGCACTTTTAAGTGGTCGCTAGAAAAGCGCTATATAAATGCAGTCAATTTACCATCATTTCCACTTGACCACTTTCCAAACACTCAAGGTGAGTGGGCAAGCCAGTGAGGTCAACACCCACCCTCCTCATCCTCCCACTCTAGATCCAGTGAGGTCAACACCCACCCTCCTCATCCTCCCACTCTAGATCCAGTGAGGTCAACACCCACCGTCCTCATCCTCCCACTCTAGATCCAGTGAGGAATCACCCACCCTCCTCATCCTCCCACTCTAGATCCAGTGAGGAAACCCCTACCCTCCTCATCCTCCCACTCTAGATCCAGTGAGGTCAACACCCACCCTCCTCATCCTCCCACTCTAGATCCAGTGAGGTCAACACCCACCCTCCTCATCCTCCCACTCTAGATCCAGTGAGGTCAACACCCACCGTCCTCATCCTCCCACTCTAGATCCAGTGAGGAATCACCCACCCTCCTCATCCTCCCACTCTAGATCCAGTGAGGAAACCCCTACCCTCCTCATCCTCCCACTCTAGATCCAGTGAGGAAACACCCACCCTCCTCATCCTCCCACTCTAGATCCAGTGAGGAAACACCCACCCTCCTCATCCTCCCACTCTAGATCCAGTGAGGAAACACCCACCCTCCTCATCCTCCCACTCTAGATCCAGTGAGGTCCCGTCGTCGTTGGTGGAGCGGGTCTTGGTGGTGAAGTCCCAGCTGTACTCTGTGTTGGGAGTCACCACGTTTGTCTCGGAGGGAAGCCCTGACAGCAAACACAACAATTATTAAAACTGAATGTTACAATTGCACTTATCAGTCAGTTTAGTTAAACCCGTGGAAACGCAAATCCACAATAAACTTCTAAAGATGTAATTTAGGGTCTTATCCTGTGCATAATAGTAAGCATCTTAAATTATTAGACATTAGTTTCAATCCAAATCCTAAATATTTACCTTTTTAGTTTGTGTAATGTTCCTGATGTTGGGTTTGAAGTGGGTGTGGTTATGCTTGAGACTTATCTATTATACTATCAATGCTTATCACACAATAAGCTCCACGACACAAATCAGGCTGAAGTGCCTGATTTGGGGAGAGGGGGGAGAAAGCACTGGAGGAGGGAGGGGAGGGGGGAGAGAGCACTGGAGGAGGGAGGGGAGGGGGGAGAAAGCACTGGAGGAGGGAGGGGAGGGGGGAGGGGGAAGAGAGCACTGGGAGCACTTCAGCAGACATGCCCCCACACTTTCAGAGCAGAGAATACTGTGTCGTTTTTCATGATTTTGCAACCTAATTTTCTATACATTGCGACATTTTAATCAGTCAAATTTGGCTGGGTCGTTAATAACATATTTTTCTGTGTTATTGTGGAAAGCTCACTCACTGTTGCTCCTGAAGGCTTCTGACTGGGCTTTTACATTCTGGAGGTACACGTCAAAATCTTCCCCAGGGGTTTGTCTGCAACGAACAACAGGCCAGGATGACATCAATACACCAGGTATAGTCCATTCACTAGGTCACAACATAATGACACTAAACCTAATATACTGCACAACACAGGCTAGTGGCTCGGCAGACAGAATTGCATGTACAATATAAGCTATTACAAAACTCAATCGGCAGGGGGTGGGGCTGGGGTTCATTGAACAAAATCCCTAACGAAATTAAACCTGCTAATTCTCTGAATAGTTTTAAAAACCTAAAAAATCATGCTGCATAAGCTGCAGTGATATAGTAGAAAACCTTTCTTGGACTGGACTGGTTTTGAACTTGTGTTGGTTTGTATCTCCTTTTTATTCTTGATTGTTCTTTACTGATGTTTTCCATGTGTAGTATTGTATTGTATTATTGTGTATTGTAGTGTCATTCCCTTTTCTGTTTGCCTCCCCGCCAAGACTGCAGGACCACAATGGAAATAAGTTTAACGACTTTATTGTGATGAGTTATTTTATACTGCATGCCTGTTGTTGTATTGTATTTTTTAATTTGTCAAATAAATTCAATCAATCAATTAAGTTGATAAAGGTAATAGATTACTTAATGTCCCTTTAAGTGCATATTATGTCATCTAAAAGCCATGCATGACAGCCAGCCTGACAGCAATATGTCCTCAGCTCCAGAGCTATGAGGCATTGAACTTATTATATGTTACTCACTTTCTCTGCTGACTTTCACCTCCAGCACCATCTGCTCTACCCCGTGTCCTTTGGGTGGCCAGCTGCTTGCAAGGAGAACACAAACCAAGTAAGTAAATATAAATATATATACACTGTATATCTCATAGGTTCCAGCTAGTGTGTGTGTGTGTGTACGGTATATAATATATATATATACAGTATATATATCATAGGTTCCAGCTATCATACAGTTTATTCATAAGAGCCCACATATAAACAGCTTTGTTGTTGAAACATGCAAGGCAAGCAAATATGTTTAACAAAACAAAGCAACGACGACAGCCAGGAAAACAGTGGAATATGGCATGAAAAGCAATAATCTCAATCCCAGCAGTCTTTGAATCATTTCCACCTACTAAAAACCAATACACAAAAATAAGAAATCACTATTACTATGGCACTGAGTGTACATTAACAGGGACAGTGGTGCTAGTCACAGCCTTCATCATTGGGTATGGCCGTATGGTACTAGTGGTGCAGTTAAGAATGTCATACGGAACCGACCAGGGATGGCTAGGATAATTCCAGGTGAAGGCTAGGTTCAAGGCTAAGGCTAGGTTAATGCTAGGTGGATGGAAGGTATTAGATGGTGAGAAAAATGTTTTGTTGTGTGGTGGTAGCATGGGGGGGAAGGGGGGTGTCCAGAACGATGGATTACACCGTTAAACCTTCTTGAGGTGTCGTGGGCCTAACTTAACCAAAAATCGGTGAAGGAAGGTGCCCACCTGAGAACCCCAGTGACATGCTGCATAGTGCTGTTGGTTAGGGTAGGTAACTGGTGATTGGTCCATCTGAGGAATGACTCCGTCGATCTATGATGGAGTGGCCTGATGTCTCCTATGGTGTTGCATCTGATGGTGGTTATATCACTCGTTCACTTGTTTTTCATCTGGATTGGGCTTCTACATGTGTTTTACCTTGGATCTTGGCACAAGGAATAGTAATATCTTGTCCTATATATTAATGAATATTAACTGACAAATTATACTGAGACCTTTTCTTTCTTTCTTCTTTTTGTAGAATGTTGTAACTGTCATATGAACTGCAATACATGTGGACAGAGCTACTTGGTTTTCAGCACAAAATTGCCAGCCAAAATATGAAGGACAGAATCAGGCGCTGTTTATTGTTTCAATTTAATTTAAGTACTGTATGTCTCAAACGTGTTAGAAATATTCCAAAGCGCATCAGAATATCTGAATTATCTCCCATATGAAAATTGTAGTCAGTATTACTTTTTATTTAATTTTTTTGGTGGGTGGGGGGGCATTATGTCTATCACACCCCTGATGTGTTAGCCATGCTACAGCTCAGAAAGAAGCAAGCAAGAGAGAATCAGAGACGGATAATTGAGCCAAGTATTAGTAATTATTATCTAAGTATACTATCATAACTATCTGGGCAGCCGTCATCCAAATAACTAGCCAGCCTACCAAATAACAGCTTGTGTTGTGATAGCGTGAATCATATGCTGACTATTGTATGTCCTGTGTGTTTTTCTGAGGGATTTAGATGTATGAATGGCATGGGTTTTGGAGACGTGATTCAGAATTACAAGATGACTCATTCAATCTGGGATGTCATATTGTCATATTATTGTGGTAAAACAAAATAAGCTTTGTCTGGCAATATTATACAACTGTTTTTCAAAGCTAATATTTAAATGTGCTGCTTGTATTCCATAATGATTGATGTCTTGCTGTTGTATGTAGAGTGTCATGGTATAAGGCTCAGTGCATCCCACATACATTCCCTTATCTGTCGGTTGACTTGAGACACACCTTGACTTGTGCAATGTAGTCATTTATCTTTCATCTACAACTCTAGCCATATTTGGGAAAGCCTGTTCAAGCAAGCAAAGTACCATGTGTGCTGGTACGTAGTGATGTCACTTTATGAGCCATCCATATTCTTGCAACAACAAACAAGGTTGCCACTTTCTTGTAATGATAGATTTTCAAGCACTTCAAGCATAAATTATTTCAAAATTACTGGCCAAAAATTCACAGAGATGTTCACATACATACCAGTCTCGTAAATCCTCTAATGCAAATGTGTTTCCAGTCATGTTTACACATCGGAATTAATCATGAACACTTAACATAACCTCGAAGAAAACTTGAAATGAAATCATCAGCATTTCTTAAATGCTCTAAAGACCTAGGTGACCAGCAATGACACAGCACAGTGCAGTGATAAGTGTAGATAGGAAAAAACTAAGTGTATCAAGCTTGGCCCAGCAATTTTGAGATGACAGAGTGCTCAAACTCAGAAATTCCGGTACGCTAAATTCAAGCACTTTTAATGACCTCTTGTCTTTATAAATGCAAACACTTTCAAGTACTTTTGTTATTTCACTTTCCAGACCTGTGGCCAACCCTGCACATTTGTACCTGGCAAATTAAGTCATTCGGATTCTGTTAGCATTCCTCAATGAAACCAATAGGTTTAGATTGCAGCTATTGTGTGCCAATGCTGGGTAGCCTCTGCACAGGGCCAATAGGTCAGAGGAGCAGTGGCTTAGCCAAGCAAAGCAGTAAGGTCAACTGGCCGTGTCAGGCCTAGCAGAAGGGAGCGCTCAGTGCCGCCTCACCTCCTTCAACTTTCGCTCACGTGCCAACCTGGCAGCCTCGCGCTGGATGGCATTTCTAGCCTCCTCTTCTAGCCTTAACTTCTCCTCTTGTTCCTCTAACTGAGCAAAAATAACACAAATGAAACAAACACAAACAGAACAAAAAAAAAGATTAACAAACAGAAGGGGAGAAAACAAAACAATGCAGCAACTTAAAAGCAAAAGAAAATAGGTCTAAAACACAAAACACAATTATGGAGGCTAGTTCCTTAGGACATACTCTACATTAAGCGAACAACAATGACTTTCAAACTACAAAGACAAACATAAATGCTTGTTTATACATTTGAGCGCTCAGCTCCTTCTTAGATTGTGTCTTACCTCCACTTGAATCTTCTGGTCTATCAGGGTCTGCTTGTCGGAGATTGCAGCATAGCAGTGTTCCTTGAGGTGGTTGATCTCATCTTCATTGATTGGCCTATCGAAATAACAACAAAACCATACTTAAAACCAAATGTTGGTAAGTAGAATATTGCATCTTACTTGTGAATTAAAACGTCACACTAGTTTACATACTGTACCTCGGGCAGGGCAGCGGGCTGTCAGCCTGCAATGAAACAAACATAATACAGAAATGAAATGGGGGTTTGCACTTATGATGATGGTCATCAGTGGAATATCTGATGGGAGCTTTAGGGCTGGAGAATATATTGATACTATATCAATATCATGATATGAGAATAGATATTGTCTTAGATTTTGGATATCGTAATATCATGATATGGTATAAGTCTTGTCTTTTCCTGGTTTTAAAGGCTGCAGTACAGTAAAGTGATGTCATTTTCTGAACTTACTGTACCAGACTGTTCTAGCTGTTCTATTATTTGCCTTTACCGACTTAATCATTATATCCACATTACTGATGATTATTTATCAAAAATGTCAGTTTAAATATTTTGTGAAGGCACCAATAGTCTGGGAAAGAAACGCCGTCTTTGAATTTAATTTTGATCACAGTCTTATAAATAAAAGTGCTTGTGACATCTCACGTGTGGCTTTGACTTACAACTGTACATTTAGCCCACTTCGTAGAAAATACAGAAATATGTATTGTGTATCGCCATTCAGCATAAAAATAAAAATACAGAGATATGATTCTTGGTCCATATCGCCCAGCCCTACTTGGAAGTATATGGATCCTATGAGGAGCACCAGTATAATGCAGCTTTTAATTAGGGCTATATACCTAAGAAATCCCATTATATAGTGAATGTAAGGTCATAAATAGTGCAACATTAATAAAGATGAGAAAATTCACTACATACTGATCTATTGGTTGTGACATCATATAACAAGGATGGTCATTGGTCACACTTACCTCATCACTTTCTACAAGGTTTTCAAACTGCAAAATCAAAGAGTACAATGAGCCAAATGAAATTATGGTCAATCATTCAGCAAGAAAACAATTGCTTGATCATGTTCAATTCATACCTCTATTGTGTAATGCTCCCCAGTGGTACTGCTTCTGAAATATTTTGACCTGTATAAATAATTAAGAGAACATTAGCACAGTGACAATCATCTGAACATGTTCTTTTCAAGACACTTTCCTTTCAGACAGACATTTAAATGCACTTAAGGGGAAACATGCCCATGTACTTTTTAAAATTGGACATCTAACGTTACTGTAGAAATGAATGAGAGTTGTTTCCAAATAGCTAACTTAAAACGAAAACACCTGAAAGCAGTGTAGAACTTCTTGTGGCATTAACTGAATAAGAGTTGGGTAATCATTTGCATAGGCAGCCTTCCCTGGGTAAATAATGTAAAAAGGCAAAGGATCCTATAAACCAAGAGAAGCTAAAATGCAGCATTCAATCTAAGCTTGGCTGAATAACCCAATGCAAATGACACCAGAAACAAGACAGCTGAAACCCTCTGCATGATCAAATATCAGGATCGAGGCTCTACATGGTGTAAATATTAATGTACATACAATCAATGTCAAAGACCTGATCAATATGGTAGCTAAGCTGCTACAAAAACGCCCCAGTTCATTCTGTACTTCACACTTGTACTGTGTCAAGATTATTGACAATAGGGGTGGGGTCTTTAATTCCCCGAAGGCACTAACTGGTTGCAATGCTTCTTCGTGTGTTTGTTTGACACCAAAAACACTATGGGAGCACAACCAGTAGCTGGCCGACTGGCCATTAACGTTACCCCCTAGCTAGATGTTGTATGATGCTTATTAGCTAACATACCGAGCTGTCAATAACTTGGCACAACATTCCAAGCTGTTGGCTAGCTAGCAGCAACTGGATACGATGGTTCGGATGATGCTGGCTGGCTAGTTCACTTTACACAGCAGCTAGCAGTGAGCTAATCCGCTGGTTCAGATTATGCTGGCTGGCTAGCTCACCTTACACAGTAGCTAGCATTGAGCTAATGAGAGGTTTCTCTTACCCGCCTCCCCTCTGGATCCTGTTGGCTTCCCTTCTGAAGATCCCAGCACAGTATCCCCAGCAGTTACCCATCGCATTGTCAAATACTACTATTACCTAGCTGCCCAGCTAGTGTTCTACTGAAAGCTGACGGTGCAGTAAAATAGCTACATCACCCAAGACCAAAATATTAACCAGTCTCCTACTTCCTCATCCTCCTTCCTCTACGGACAGGGCAGGCCAGCCAAAGAGGAATACCCCAAAGGGAAAGAGGTTGATAGGCAACAGCGGCCTCTGGTGTTTCATCATATTGCAGCCCGAGTACACCATCTAATGATTTAATAGTGATATGTAGTAGTACATGTATGGAACATTTTGTGCGACAATCCAACAATAAATCATATCTAACGATCAAAATATATAATCTTTGCACAAACACTCAACACAATAAATGGCTTCAAACGCAGGATGCAGCAATGTCATTTTATTCCATTTATTTTGTAAAGTTTACATTGCATCATATCTATCGAGTCCCAACTGGTGTCCAACATGGTGTCTGTGGTATTCAACATACCAGGGGACATTTACAGGCAACACTGATGGGTAAGCTCACCTGCAAGAGGAATTTGGATTCCCACTTGGGGCAAAGTCAATACAGATACCATAGTGGGCTGTAAAGAACAAAGGTGTAATGGAAAAATACTACTGGGTATTGTAACTGATATTGATGATTATCTCAATGGTGGCTTATGTAACAGTTCCACCAGTGAGACTGACAGATGCAGAGTGCTTATCCCTGCATACACCTGTTATTGACTGGAACTGTATACAGTAATAATTTCTATTAATAAAGGGTAATACCATTCACCTTTCTAATGCATCTTTTAAGCCACTTTTGGATCTCGACCCATCAGCTGAGAAACATGGCACCAAATTGACACAAATATCTTTGTTGCGTTGCACTGCGGCTTGTTTTATCCTTTTCTTCAAAACGCTCTTATTTTTCAAAATAGATTTTTACTATCACTTCTTAATACATAAAGCTGCTTTTATCCTCGTAATTGCTGTAATCTGTAACTTTATACAGGAGAGAGAGAAAACTAGTAGTATACAGAAGAGTATCAGAAAGTAAAGCAGGTTTTTAGGCCAGTAACCGCAGCGGTTTATAGTGTTACAGTTGAGAATGTGGGGGAGGGGTTTCTTACAGGGCAGATAGAAAAAAGAAAGAAAAGAAAAGAGAAATTGAGAGCGATACACACAAACGCACAAACCAGTTTGCCCATTGTAGCAACTCTGAAACCATGACAGCTGACAAGCCCCCAACTCAGCCTTCAGCTCCATTCCCACAAGCTTTCTTTGAGGAATTGGTGCTTTGTCGTCTTTAAAACAGAGAAACATTCAGACATGTTTCTAAACGGTGTATTCATGACTCCTTTTAGATGCACATGTCCTCAAAAGAAACCAGTTGGATTTTAGCGCCAAAAACTCATGGCAGCCAAAGCTGCCAGCAGCCATATACATGTAGACAGAAAGAGCAATGTGCCTTTTCTTTTTCCACGAAGGGGAATAAAAACATTGAAAAAATATTAATTTAAACTAAGCTCATGTCTTTCTTTTAACCACATACAAAGAAAAAAACACAGATGAAACAAAACAAAGTAAAAGGGACTTCTGATAAGACTTGAGATGAAGCCATGTTCTAAATGCTTCGAACTGGTCATGGTTGTCAATCATTCACAAACCATCACAAAAATATTCTTCTGCAAATCAACAAATGATGCAGAATTGAATAAGAGTGTGATCTGATCTGAGCCAGTCTCAGGTAGAAATATTGTACGACTGCTAGCACAAAAACATCCAAAGATTAGACAAACAAGGTCAGAAGTCAGCAATTTACAGCACTTTTTGTAAGCAACACATTTTGAAAGCTTTGACGACCAATTTGTTCACTTCCCCTTCATGATAATATTTACAGATCTGGGGAGGGGTTACTTTAAATCTGAATCTCACTTTTATAACTAAGGACAATTTAGAAGCAATTTTAATGTTATTTACTATTTATTTACAACATGGATTAGCCACATTTAAATAGGTGTGCGAAGGATGCAAGTTGTTAGTTAATTGAGCACAGTGTCTCCATGTGTATGGATGATGGTTTGAACATGCAGTGATTCAGTGCTCCCTCTAAGCCTGAAGAGTGAAATGGAAGAGCAACACTCAGCAGATGAGACAGAAAGAGCCAGCAGCTGGCTTCTAAAGAGCCAGCAGCTGGCTTCTAAAGAGCCAGCAGCAGCGGCCTTCTTGTCGCTTCAGTTTCCACATCAGAAGCTTCCTAATGTTGGATCAAGTTGTCACATTCCTTCCTTCAATTGATTCCTCTGAGGATTAATTCATGAGTATCAAGTGCGTTTTGCCTGAAGAGTCCTAAACTTTGAATTAAGATTGAGGCATTCAACATTAAGAGAAGATACACATCATTATATGATGTTCTATGTTTCTATTTCACGGTTTTGTGTTGATTTTCACAGCCGTGTGTCACTGGGTGCACATATTTTTATGAATCTACTGCCATATTAAAACTGCATGCCTCCCAGTTTTGTTTACTTGGAATACTGTAGTTCACAAAAAGTTTGTGGATGTGACCTAACCTGAAATCAATTAAACTAGAGTCACAGATGAAAAGAGTTTGGCCAATGCAGCTTCAGCCCTGTAGTCTGAAAGTCAGTGTAACTTTGCAGGTGGAGCGGTGAAAACGATTGCCAGACTGCCGAAAGATGTTGGTACAGGTTTAGCAGACATGACAGGATAACCAGTGTCTTCTGCGTAAACACAAAAATAAATAAAACGGAAGAGTCGAAAATTGAAATGAAGCCTGTGAAGTGCGTGCATGGATGTCTGTGTGTCATTGACGCACTGCCGGGTTACTAGCCATTTGTTCATTTCTCTCACTGACGGTGAGGTAACTGCAACAGCGACTGCACAATTTGGCCAAACTCTCTCCATGACTCTGGTGCCTGATCTATCCCATCAGTGGTGGCTGGTTAGTAGTAACAGTGGATATAAGCTGTTACAGCATCTATAAGCAATGCTCAGCATGGTTGGAGCGAGCTGCGCAAGGTGTTATTATGCCAGCAGTGTCCATTTGTGTCTAGGAAGCTAGATGGAAGGCAATATCTATAAGCATTAGCATTGTAGCTTTAGCACCACGAGCATTAGCATTAATAGCTAGCTTAGTGGTGATTATGGCTGCTATCGGTCTTCGCACTAGCAATGTTATAGTTGTATTAATATTAGCGAGCAAGCTACGTTATGGGCTATTGATGACTTCCGAATGGTCCGTGTGTGGTGTTAATGGCTGTGATGATCGTGCATAAGCGGTTACAGACTACTGGAGACTACTAGTGGCCATTAGACAGTCATTTGTCTCAGCATTTGCATCAGGAAGAGGTCGGCCTATTCAAAGTGCTATCGCATGCAGTGATGTGTCTCAGTCTAGGGATTAGCGTGGTCTATAAGCGAGCCGCATGGCGGTGGCTGGGCGATGAGAGCAGGCGTAGAGGGAGCACTGATTGGTTCACTGGTGTCACATGAGCACATCCAGGTGGTGGGCATGGTCGCTGTCCTCAGTCGCCCGCAGCGACACCACCTCCTCATTCACAAACAGCCCGCTCACACGCTCCTTGCGGGCCTGTCGCTGCTCTTTCAGCTGCCGCTTGCGGAGGGCTTTCTGCTGGAGCTTGCGCTGCTTCCAACGTTTCTGTAAGTAGGTATGGAAAGAGAGAACTTGTCAAATGTCAAATGATGTTAGACCTTAGATAGGGCCTAAAAAAAACAAGCCTGAACCTACCCGAGCCCATTCTGGCCCATCCCAATGGCCCAAACCCGAACTTTTCTTAGTAAATTGGCTGTTTATCTAAACTACATCCATGTTGTCTGTTCAGTTTTATGAATACATAAGGTTTTAATGTTACAATGTCATAACATTCTGTTTATCAGACCCAATTATATAAAATAAGGTATTATATCTGACCACGATCCCCGCCCGTGGGTCGGGCTGGTTTTGGGCAGAGAATTTAACCTCTAAATTATGTCACTACAAGAGACAGAAACACCATCTTGACGGAATAGACATTTCAGTCCAACACCACAGGGGGTATGTGGAAAATGGTCAATAGATGATTTCCCCTTGTAACTCTTTCCACAGTCCTTACTTTGGACTCTCGTATGCGTTCTGCAGCACTGGAAAGGTTGCCATCGCTGTGAGCTCTGCTGATGTTGGCCACACTGCCTCCACTACAGGCTGAAGCTGCATCACCTGGAACACAGGTTCAATGAACAATTAGCATGCATGTACTAGGATAACAGAAAACCTGAACAACAATTGATAGTTTGAATTGGATTTTCTTTTCAGTATTAAAACTAGGCAGACCTTAAACAAATTGTGCTATTACAGTACTACCAACTACTAGACAACCAGTAGCATCTTACCAGCTATAGAGTTAGAGGCGGTAGATCCAGTAGACGAGCTACCGGAGCTGACCATGCTAGCGTTGCTGCTGCTGGCTCCACTGACCCCGCTGGTACTGGCGCTGCTGTGGCTGCTCCTCTTCCAGCCCTCTCTGGTGCTACTGGTCCTCTGCCTGGGATTGTGCTCTCTGATGTAGCTACGCACCTGACAACAGCAAAACAGGTTCCAAACGTAAAGCTTCAGACGAATAATGACTAATAAGGATGAAAATCACCAGAGAGAGCTCTGGACATGATATCACCACAACACTCGCCCTCCGTTAGGCGAGTTAACTATCCAGGCAGCGGAGCAACAGAAGTTTTAATTTAGTGACAAGGCAAATTTGACCAGTATCTGGTGCTCGCCGGGTGTTATTTTGACCAGTATCTGGTGCTCGCCGGGTGTTATTTTGACCAGTATCTGGTGCTCGCCGGGTGTTATTTTGACCAGTATCTGGTGCTTGCCGGGTGTTATTTTGACCAGTATCTGGTGCTCGCCGGGTGTTATTTTGACCAGTATCTGGTGCTTGCCAGGTGTTATTTTGACCAGTATCTGGTGCTCGCCAGGTGTTATTTTGACCAGTATCTGGTGCTCGCCGGGTATATTTTGACCAGTATCTGGTGCTTGCCAGGTGTTATTTTGACCAGTATCTGGTGCTTGCCAGGTGTTATTTTGACCAGTATCTGGTGCTTGCCAGGTGTTATTTTGACCAGTATCTGGTGCTCGCCAGGTGTTATTTTGACCAGTATCTAGTGCTTGCCAGGTGTTATTTTGACCAGTATCTAGTGCTTGCCAAGTGTTATTTTGACCAGTATCTGGTGCTTGCCAGGTGTTATTTTGACCAGTATCTGGTGCTTGCCGGGTGTTATTTTTTGACTCTGTGACCCATCATTTCTTTGTCTTTTTTGTCATTCTCTAAAGTACAATAAGAAAACACAGCGTACATGCTATACCCACCAATGTAAAGTAATAGCTCCCAGTACTAAGTCCCTAAATACATTTCCAGAATATTTTGCTCTATTAATTGTTAATTAATGTGCATCTGTTGAAACTGTTGACAGGTGCCGATAGTGCTTTGCCCATTTTTAGCTAGCTCAGAGGGTGATCAAAATGTAACCATTGAAAATGTGTTAGTTTTCTGTGAGTGCATAATAAAATCAATCGTTTTCTGGTGCAGTGGCCCTGTAAAAAGTGTAAAGATGGTGTGTCACTGTTAACTACCCACCTGTTTGAGTTTCTCATCGGTGAGACAGTTGAGCTCTATGATGAACTCGCTGTCGGTGGGAGAGATTTGAGCGCAGGGGTCGATGATCTTGATGATGTCGAGTTGCTCCCTCAGTCCCATCTCTGTGCTGACCTTCCGACTCAGGTACTCAATGTACTCCACCTGGTAGTGGAAAGACATGTAAAATCATGTTGAATTTAGTCAATTCTGTCCAAATATCTCTGACCTCACCGGAAGACTGACGCACTAGCCTAGCCATTGTGCCGCTGTGGCAGGTGGATGAGAAAACTCCTTGACTGCAGGCCTCCTTGTGTGACCTTAGTTTCCTTATAGATTAAACCAAGTTGGCCCAAGGACAAGGTTTCAAGGCTTGTTACTGCATGAAGAAAAGCTGATATTCTGTCTACTGTTCCCTGAGCCACGCTACGCTAATGCTAACGGCTAACATAGGTCTGGCTGCCTATTGACAATAAGAGTGCAAAAGTGACCCCCTCTCCCTGTCCATGGGATTTCATCCGCCATTCATTTTTCCATATACATTGCGTAAAATGCTTATAAAAAAGCAATTAAACCATACTAAGAATCAGGGGAGACCATGTAACCACCCCAAAAAAAAAAAAAAAAATTTGGGGTGGGCGAATTTCGACGAAAAGTCGACCTTGGTCCAGCGAATTTTAACTAGTGTTTTTGCTAGAAATGCTCATCAGTAATATAATCTCCCTTGCTCAGATTTGAAAGCCAAAATTTGTCATATAAACCTGAAGCCCTCTACCCAAACTAAAATCATGCGACCTGTGACTAGAAGTCTAATCAGCTTGATCACACCTTGGCAATCAATCATCACATCATAAAATCAGTTTTCTGCAACATTCAGGAATATTTAGCTCCTATTTGACAGCCATTCATGGCCCCCAGGGGCCAAATTTGCATCGGCCCGATAGCTATATCTTTTTGTAACATATAAACCTACATCTGTGCCAAATGTGTTGCTTTTATCGTAAAGTGCACAATTGTTATACTTAGCTGCGCCACTAAACAGACATTTTCCCCTCTTGTCCCAAAGGTGCCTCAAAAAATAATTCTGAGCATCTCAAATGCAATCATCCAACTACGGGACGCTTGGACGTACTCATGCCCATGAGTGACAGTACAGAAGGTACGTCGGCTTTGTGTACCTGTTCGTCGTTGGTCATGGCACTCCAGGGCAGTTCATCCAGGTTGCGGTGCGGGTGGGGCTTGGCCTTCCTCTTGGAGAACAGACAGGGTGAACTGGGAACGCTCGGGATGATGTCAGAGAGCACATCACTGCCGCTGGCAATGTCACTTCCTGGCAACTGGGAGGACAACAGAGAGACAGACAAAGATTGAGATGACGGGAAGACAAGACATATGATTTAGCCTAACTTTACTTCCTGCGACCAGAAATTAAATGCCTTTAAAGTCCCTGGAAACCAGAAATATTATTTTACTATTTAGCATTTTGAGTTCATCACATCACAGGAACCTATTTTAATAAGCCACCAGCCAAATTTGAACGATGATGAACGTCGCAAAGTATATAAATTTAGGTTTGACAGTCATGGCAAAAGTCATGAGAATCAATTCGATTTTAGAGTGTATTTTCTCCCGCGGACTGTGTGTCTGCAGCAGGTCTCCGAGAGAGAGAGAGAGGTAAACGGAGACTCACCATTCCCCTCTCCGTCAGAGAGAGAGAAGGAAAGAGAGATGGAGTGTGTGTGTGTGTGTGTGTGTGTTCGCGCATTGCTCGGCGAGAGGAAGACATCTCTGCCGCTGCGAGTGCACAGCGCTACTGTGTGTGTGTCAGTGCGTGTGTGCGTAGATTTTTGGGGTTAGGGTTGAAAGTAATGTAAACCACTTTCTGAGGCACACAATTACTCACATAAGACCCTAAATTTAATAGTTAGAAGGTTTTTGTGGATTTTGGTTTCCAGGGACTTTAAGGGAGCAAACCAGTAACAGTCTTTGTATGGCTCTTTTAAAATTGTGATAACAGGCCTTCACATACCGTTAAACTTTTTTTATTGGTCTTATTGCTGTAAACAACCAACAACAGTAAGCAACAGGCTTTGTAGTTTAATAAGAACATAAT
Organism: Poromitra crassiceps; assembly: GCF_964638095.1. NCBI lineage: Eukaryota > Metazoa > Chordata > Actinopteri > Beryciformes > Melamphaidae > Poromitra > Poromitra crassiceps. The sequence continues at coordinate 20,761,828 of NC_139634.1, forward strand.
TTCTGCTATCCTCAAGCAAGCCTTTTCCAAGTCTAGGCTAAAGACGTGCGAGGTGACCAGGCCCCTAGGTATTATTTAGAATACATTGCCCTAATGAAGCATAGGCCGGGCCCCTAGGTATTATTTAGAATACATTGCCCTAATGAAGCATAGGCCGGGCCCCTAGGTATTATTTAGAATACATTGCCCTAATGAAGCATAGGCCGGGCCCGGGGCCTAGGTATTATTTTGAACAGTGGTTCTCAACTGGTCTAGCCTCACGACCCACATTTTTCCTTAGTCATTAAGTCACGACCCAACGTTCAGAATTTAGCCTATCTTTGTAGCGTCATTTAGCCTCCTTCGCAACAAGGTAGCATGGCATGTTGGTACCAATGGATGCCTTAGGTCTTCCAGTTTTATATGGTACCAGTATATATCTTCACTCTAGTTTGGATATAAAAAATTTGCCCGCTACAGCCTCTGAAAGACAGTAATGTTGTCTGTGGACGCCAGCATCCTCAATGAGTAGAATAACTTTTTTCTCTTGCTTAAGGCACGCTCAACCGATCGTTCAGGATTCAGTCCTATTTTCCAAGCGTGACGCATGAAGCTGCCAGGCATGAAGTCAATGGGAGTTGTGGGCGGGTTCAAAGCGCGCCGGGCAAAAGGCACTGAGGAAAAGAGAAGGCTTCTTGTGTGACCGGTTAAGCGTCAGCTCAGCTTGAGCCTGCCTCAAGCTTCAGTTCTGCGTATGTTAAGCGCCAGATGTGAACAAAGTAGGGATGTAACGGTTACCGGTTTAATGATAAACCGTGATAAAATTGTCTACGGTTAGTAGTACCGTTTCAAATTTTAATTATCATTAAAACCGCGATGGTTTGATTACTGTGCATTCTCTCTGTAAATGCTGTGAGCCACAACAAGCAAAGCATGAAGCACGTCTCCCTGAGTCCCTCAGACTTGCAGGCATGCGCAGTTGTCATCGTTTTGGAATGTGCAATGAAAACATGGCGGACGAAGCTGCTCTGAAGTTTTCTCTCCAAGAGAACTATTTCAGCTATTATAAGAATGCCGAGGGACAACTGAAGGAAGACGGCAACCCTGTCTGCAGAACCTGCAAAAACAAAATCGCTGCAAAGGGGAGCAATACTTCAAACCTCATGAGCCATCTTCGTGACCATCATCCAATACTGTATAGTGAATGCAAGGAAAGCTAATGCTAGCCTAACTTTTAGCTTCTATTTTAACGTTACGTTACTTGTTAATATGGACAAAGGGGCTGACACACAGCCCCTTTGTCTGCAAGTTAACATTATGTACAAAGACATGTCTGCAAACTAACGTTATTTACCCAGGACATTACACACATGACACCATGTTAGGTATGTAGTTTGATCACCCCGACCCAATTAACCAACTTTATTTTGTTCAACATCAGACAGTCGTCTGTCGGACAGTGGTTGCAAAATTGTCCAAACAGGAGAAACACTTGCAATTACCATCAATGGCGTTGTGACTGTGCATGTGGTCATTGCATATACTCAAATCCAACACAGAAGATAGACTGTGTCTGTGTGTGTGTGTGTGTGTGTGTGTGTATGTGTGTGTGAGAGAGAGAGAGAGAGAGAGACAGACGAGCCAGGATGATGATGATGATGATGATGATGATGATGATAATGATACGAATACTAAGAACAACAATAACAATAATAATAATAAATAATACATTTGCTATTCCCTTGTTTACAGAGTGGACGGCGTGCAGCAGGCAAACCCAGTGATGCTACAGCTTCGTCCTCAGCTATCAGGCTGCTTCGGCACCAACATAAAAAAAGGTCAAGATCTCAAAGCCCTTTCATATTGAATCGCAAAGGACATGATATCATTCCAGCATGTTGAGAGGCCTGGCTTTCTGAGGCTGATGAAGGTTGCCGTACCTCACTACAAAGTGTAATTGTGTACGGTTTTCTCCATGACTGAAATCCCTGTACAACAAGGTTAAAGCTTGATGAAACATGATCATCTACATAGGAGAGAAACAATTTAATTGCTCAGGCTGTGGTAAAGGTTTTGGACTAAAAGGAGACTTGTGTTTATGCAATGTGCATTGTCGCTTATTGCTGTTACCGGTAATTGTAATTGTGTTTTTCAATATAAAACGTTGTAAAATGATTTCAGTGAGTCTCTCAGTACTTTTTGAACATTTTCAGCAATTTTTTACAAATACCATGATAATACGATAACAGTGATAATTTTGGTCGCGATAATCGTGATGTGAAATTTTCATACAGTTACATTTCTAGAACAAAGGCTAACCCTATGAAGCTTAGGCCGGGCCCCTAGGTATTAGAATACATTGCCTATTAAGCTTAGGCTAGCAAAACTTGTGATATCCTTCATATTGCTTCTTATTGGGATAACCGATTGGCTATCATCCTACCTGCCACTCAAACTCGCTATCAGACCAGTCCCAGTAGGTGCTGATGGAGGAGGAGACATCGCTGCACACACTGCCCTCTGGAAACAGGTCCAGGGATGTTAGCTCCTGGTCATCCAGAAGGGAGTAGCAGTCATCCTGGTCCCCCACAGACACTGAGGAGAACAGCTCCTCACTGCACTCTGAGCTGGCAACACTGGTCCCACATGAAGTAAGGTTCCACCTGGGCAGAAGAATGAGTGGACAATAAGGTATGTGAAACAAGTCTTTTCTGAAGTGCCTGTAGCCCCAAATCACTAAACCCTCCCCCCTGCTCTGAGTTTTCTGAAACTGAATTTGTGAACAACCGCTCAGATGCTGCTCTGCCGCTGACATTTAATCATTAATCCATGTTTGTGTAGTTTTTAGCTAACGTTAACTCCACGGCTGCATGCATATCATGCATACATGCATATAGTTACCCTGACAACACATAGTAAAATGTTTATTTAAACGTAAACTGTGGTGTGTTCAAACATGCAGACCCCGAAACCCGTAGCAAAAGTTGAAGGTGCACAGTGCACACCGTTTCTTTCCTTCACAGATTGAACACACCCCAGTGAACCTAGGCATTCAGGAAGAACTGTTTCTCCTCCTGTATTTTCATGCACTTCGCTAAGTGTTGTAAAAACACTTTTGAACGCTACTTCTCTCCACCATATCTCTTGGTGTCTCTCTCTGTCTGCTGCAGAGCGAGTTGCCCACTCCCCCTGCAGGCTGAGAGATGCAGGCTCTCTGTCGCTTGAGCTAGAGAGAGAGATATTTCTCCTGGATCGAATGGTGAAAAAATATGAGACAAACGTCTTCTCAATCTTATTGCAAATTCAAATGGAGTTGGCTGTGCTGCAGTACTGAGAGTAGGTATTGTAAAACAATGAAGTCGGAGCCCGGTCTGCTGGTCCCCAAGCACTTTTCCTGCATTATATATTCTGTAAAAAAATCATATCGGTGCATCTCACGCCGATACCATCTGTGAATTTGGCCCGATATATTGGCCAACTGATAAATCAGTCGGGCTCTAAATCCATAAGTAATACAATGACAGAAACACAGAATGTATGATTTTGGTCATGTGTTTCATACACTTTCTGTAATAAAACATCTAAAATGAAAGCTTTTATCAGATGGGGGAACGTGGGACAAAATATTATGAAATGGGGGTCTGTGGTCTAAATTGTGCCAGTTTAGGTGTCCTTGATGTGAAAAGGTTTGAGAACCACTGTTCTAAGCCTTCTCATTAGGAAAATAGCATGTCCACCTAACAAAGAATAATGTATATTGCGATGCTGTTCTCAAATACAGCTCCAATAGCCTGCATCGTCAATGTTGTCACCGAGTACCAGACACGAGGTTGCAGTGCGAGGCAAAGTGAAACTCACCAGGGCGCTCACAACTGACTGTTTAGAAGAAGCTGCTGATTGTGCGTGCAGCAGAGACAATAACTCAGAGGATTTCCTTTATGGGGGAAAAGGACATGATGCAGATAAACGTGCTGAACTGTGAGACATTTAAAGGACATGAAGCAGATAAACGTGCTGAACTGTGAGACATTTAAAGGACATGAAGCAGATAAACGTGCTGGACTGAGATTTAAAGGACATGAAGCAGATAAACGTGCTGAACTGTGAGACATTTAAAAGACATGAAGCAGATAAACGTGCTGGACTGTGAGACATTTAAAGGACATGAAGCAGATAAACGTGCTGGACTGTGAGACATTTAAAGGACATGAAGCAGATAAACGTGCTGGACTGTGAGACATTTAAAGGACATGAAGCAGATAAACGTGCTGGACTGTGAGACATTTAAAAGACATGAAGCAGATAAACGTGCTGGACTGTGAGACATTTAAAAGACATGAAGCAGATAAACGTGCTGGACTGTGAGACATTTAAAAGACATGAAGCAGATAAACGTGCTGGACTGTGAGACATTTAAAAGACATGAAGCAGATAAACGTGCTGGACTGTGAGACATTTAAAGGACATGAAGCAGATAAACGTGCTGGACTGTGAGACATTTAAAAGACATGAAGCAGATTAACGTGCTGGACTGTGAGACATTTAAAAGACATGAAGCAGATAAACGTGCTGGACTGTGAGACATTTAAAGGACATGAAGCAGATAAACGTGCTGGACTGTGAGACATTTAAAGCACATGATGCAGATAAACGTGTTGGACTGTGAGACATTTAAAGCACATGATGCAGATAAACGTGCAGGACTGTGAGAGATTTCGTGAGCTACTGAACTTTGAGAACAAGGCTGTCGTGTCCCCCCAAAGCACAAGCTGCGCTGATTTTTTTATCATTTTAATTTTTTGCATTTAGCATGAATGATTAACTGATTGTGATTGACCGTTAAGGTAACTGATTGACCGTTAAGGTGTTCAACTAACGGTTAAGGAAAACGCATGAAATTCCCATCCCTAACACACACCTTACCTATTACTGTGGAAACGGTGTAGGGGATCTGTCCTGTGACATGAGGACAGCTGACAGCCAAAGTCACTGACATCCAGGGTTCCCACGTCACTGAGGTTGGCCCTTTGGGAGAGGAGGGGGAAAGGCTCCTCAGGGGCCAAAAACTTCTCATACAGAGACTCAGACATGACTAGATGTACCTGAGACAGAGGGAGAGAGATGAAATGCAAGACGGTTTGATTCTGATTGGAACTCGCCGCTTCAGTCAAAAATGTTATATGCAGAGACTAAGACATAGGTTAGTTGTGTGGCGAAGAAATACTGTATAGGGAATAAAGAAAATGTAACAAAAAAAAAAATCTCACACAACATAAAACAGACATGGACCAGGCTTTCCACTACCATATAATTTGCAGCGGCGCCCCGCTGCTGCTGAATCCTGGCCACCGCTCTTTCAAAATATTATAAAATGTTATGAAAAATGTCATGTCACAATTACACGACACGAGTCTGCAATGTTGATGCATGAAATGCATCGTGATTCGCTGAGATACACGTGGAGTTTGGCTACAGCTTCATAAGAGCTTTCCGACCAGCCGTGAGGGTCAAATATGTCCTTTGGGTAGTTGGATCCCAGTTCATTGATACCGCAGAACTGAACAAGCTTCTCATAAGTACTTGGGTTTTTATATTCTTTATTTTTCTGGATGTGGCTGTTTATGTCAAAATCTCTGTGGAACTTAATCTCGTACAGCTTGTCCATCTTCTCCTGTAGATAACTAGGACAGCGCCCCGGGGGCTCAGGTGGGAGCCTGATCTTATCAGGTGACATGTTCCTCAGCTTCTCTGTGAAGAGAGCAACTAGCTCATTGGGGTCCGCTTCTGGGATCTCCTTAACATCACCTGTGTCCCTCCCCTCGTCAGATTCGTCCATTTCCGAGATCCGGGAGCTCTCTCAGCTGTCTTCATATCCATACCTCTTCTCAAGTAGTGATGGGAATTACGGCTCTTTGAAGGGAGCCGGATCTTATGGCTCCGTTCCTTTCCGAGAGCCGTTCAAAATAGCGGATCCTCGTTCTTTTTTTTTTCTTCTTCTTTTTAGGGGGCGTGCACTACTGTTTATCTGCGAAATCACTAGGATAATGATATGGTACGATTTTAATCAGATTTGATCTTAGAGCCACCACTATTTAATTTTGGTGAACTGCAGCAGCACTAAATTACTCATATTCCAGACCTCATGTCAATGATCTGCATTGTAAACATGACACAAGGTGACGCCATATTATCTGCTTAGTCAGTGAATTTACTTCTTCTATGAAATGTGTTGTGTAAATAAAGTTGGTTTTCCTTGAATGCAATTCATGCAACACTTCGCTGCCCAGAAAGTCGGCAGATAGCCCGTTTTGATATTAAGCTGAGTCCGCCCACCCAGGCCACCCAGTTACAGCATGCGCCCGTAACGATTGCACCTATCCTCCCTGCTCAGTGGACTAGCAGAGGGAGGGAGGGAGGTCTACACTGTGTGTGTGGTGGGGGAGCGGCAGGCAGTGACATTTGGGCACAACATTAAAACGAACGGCTCTCAAGTAGGACTCGGTTCCCTTCGTTCATAGCAAAGAGCCGTTCAATAGATTCGGGTCGTTCGCGAACGTCACATCACTATTCTCAAGTCGTCGTCGCCATATCTGGCTGACACCGACTGCACGACTGTCTGTCTCTTCTATTTCAGTCTCAGAATCGTCCCCATAATCTGCCATAGAGCAAAGAGCGGCACTCTTTTTACCGCTCGCACGCATCGCAGGCCTACTGTCACTACTCTAGTGAGCCAGGCGCCATATGTATGAGGCCGTTAATCGCGTTTGTGCTAGTGGCGTTGATAAAAGTGACTAGTTTGCATCCCTGTGATGAGCAGCAAACTGTAGCTAGCTAACGTTAGCTAAACCACTACTAGCCCTAGGGCCAAACCACTACGTAAACTAGCTAGTACGCAGCGTTACGCTGCGTACTAGCTAGTTTACGTAGTGGTTTGGCGTACTGTACGCTAATGTTAGCTGTTAATTCAAAACACTAGATCTCGTCCGCGTTCAGCAAACAATTCATCACACATTTGTTGTTGTCCAAATGGTGTAAGAGACAAGCGAGACCAGCGGCAGACAGGCTAGTCTACTGCTAGGCAACAGGCTTAATTACAGTCTGGCCCCTGCTGGTGAGAAGTCAAGTGAACGAACGCCAAAATTAGCGTTAGCTGCTTGCTAATGTTCCAAATCCACGTAGCGCTTACAGCCACAAAACAAGTCTGTTAACTAACGTCCTCCGCAGAATATAAACTATATTATAATCCCTGGACGGCTTACAAAACAGCTACAGCGCAGGGAAATGGATACTTTCAAGGTTAGTATGTGAAGAATTCCAAACCTTATTGTTGTTCAAAGCGCGACCATTTCTGCCACCTCCATTTGCAAATCCTTTCTTTTCCGATGATCTACCACGTGACGCCAGCTGTCACCGCGAGACTCCGAAGGAGCATGTGACATGAAGGCGGAAGTTGTCAAATAAACAGGGAGGGAGACAGATTCATGATTGTATTATCTGTTTTCCGTGCAAAACGCATAGATTTGCATGATTAGTCATGTCTTCGAGCCATGCGAAAGACTCCAGTTTTCTGGGAGGCAGGATACCACCAGAAATCGAATCAATGTCAAAAAATCTAAAGGATGTGGACCAAGAGATGTTCCGAAAAATACTCAAAGGTAAATGCGTTAATTTCATGCAAAGCTGGTTGTCTCTCTTAAAAAGCTATTATCAGTTTTGGATTTATGTACCGTAGTTCATTCTATCTAACTTTAATGGTACATGGAATTGTCTATCTAAATGCATTTGAGAGTTGTCTATGACTGATGTAGCGTACGTCCCCTTGAGCAAGGCACTTAGCTCCTCCTATATGTGGATTATATAGATAAAATAAACATACTGTATCTCAGAGTTTAGTGGCCAACAGAACAAGACTGAGGTGGATGGATAGCCCCCCATCTGTGATTGTGTATTTGACTGTTAAATGTAACATGTTAACATCATTTTACATGGCCACATTCATTTCAAGTCATTCACAAGCATGTCTCAGAGGGCTTTACAGAGAATATGTCTAGCTAAGTATAGCTAAGCACTGTCAACAAACAGCTCAATCCTGTTTATTGACAGTGCTAGCTATACTTAGCTAGAAGAGGGAGAGAGTGGGGGAGAGGGAGTGAGAGAAGGGAGAGAACAGTGGAGGGAGGGGAGAAGAGAGAGAGCTGAACAGAGTACGCTGGGGCTGGGCGAGACGGTTGAAATCAATATCACAATAATCACAGCGGTCAGTTTCAATACCAATGTATATCACAATATGGTGCATGTAAGCAAAGTCACGTTTAGTCATCCAATTATCATATTATTATATATTACAATTACAAAATACTTGAATCCAGGGGTTTATAAAGTGTGGCAGAGTGAGCCTCCCCTGAGAGAACATGTAGACAGCCCCCCTCCCCCATTCTTGTCATTGCTATCATTACTATTCTTGTTGTAGCCTATCTGTTCCACTCAGGCATAAAAATGAGTTGCAAAAATGTTGTAAACATCTTTATCTTAATTTTTTAAGATAGATTTTAAAACATCTTTATCTAGAAACGCACACAAAAAACTGCCACCTACCCCAGGGACTGCACCCGACCCCTGGGGTTGCCTCAGACCTTAAAACCCATTAAGGAGACAGTAGTGATTATTACCATAATAAACAAAGAACCAATAATGCCTGTGAATGATTCTCTCCCCAGCTGTGGTCAGCGCCCTAGAAGGGAAGGACTGCAGAGAGGTGATGAGGTCAATAGCAGAGAGCAGTGTGGTGCCAGAGGAGAGGCTCAGTCACATTGTAGCTGGGATGTACAGAGTGCTGACTGAGGCCATCCACATCCCAGTGTCATCCCTTAAACAGGAGGTAAGCTGCTGCTCAATCATGTGACTAAGGTAGCAAAAATCCATTGACTGATGTGAAAACTCGAACCTTTTCCCGAAAACTTTAATGACTGCCGAAGGTTTCGGAGTCAGTGTGTAATCGTGAGTGACACAACATGCGGTCGTATTTATTTTTAAACCTGCGACAATTTCAGACGGAAAATACTTGGTGTGCAAAAGCCTATGGAACATTCATGGGTGCTGCAGAATGTGGTGTTTCTCACACTGTGGGTCCAGACTCAAGTCACTGTTTGTTCCTAAATAATTATTCGTGATTAGGTTGGGCTGTAGGTTGCTTTGCAATTCTTATTGATTTTATTTGTCTTTGTCTTATTGTCTTATTTGGTTTGGGCAACTGTGAAGCACTTTGTAACTGCTGTTTTGAGAAACCGGGTCTGGGATGCTTCTAGCTAACAAACTGGTGTCGGAATCCTGGCCAGTGAATGATTGGTGGGTTCGGAATCCTGAACCCACCAATCAGTAACAACTTTGGTGATCAGGCGTGCCCACCCAACATGGCTCTGTTGACTTTTGAAAATGAACCACTCTCTCATTGGTGCTACAACCTGTCAGTCATTCAATTGTTCCCCCTCACAACAGCAGTGAGGGCTGTGAAGTGGCACAGACTCATTTATGTATTATGTGGAGCGCAGTGATTCAACATCATATTTGAGTCTGGGGAGAGACTACAGTAGGCAAGGCAAGATGATTTAAAAATTGGTTACTTCTGTCAGTGTCACTAAAAGTCCAAGTCAATCCAATCCAACATGAGGTGGTCAAATTATGCCTGAACCAATTTTTTTGTATCAATCAGTAGTCAAAGTATCGACATTAATCAAATTCACCTCCTAAATTCTATAGCTTACAATTTGAAGGACCAAGAGACCCTGAAGGTGTATACTATAAAGATGTGCTCAGGGCTGATAGCTTGATTGAGAGAAAGTTAGGAATATAGCGTTTTTTGATCAGTAAGACGGTCATGTAAGACAACGCACTAGACTTGTTGGTTTAACTGGCGACTAGGGCTGTGTGATATGACGGTAAGTGGCGACCATACCATGATGCACATAGGTTGTATGGTGGAAGTATGACTTTTTCATGGATATCCAGGGCAACAAATATTGATGGTTGGTTCATGAACATGGACATGTACATGTACAAATTTAACACTATAAAGTAAAATAATACTTGACATTTGGTTTTGTCTCCCTCTTTAGGCCTTCAAAGAAGATCTCAGAGAACTGAGGCAAGGGCCATCTTATTATCCCGCCATTCACTGTTTTAATTAATTAATACTGCTACTTATACCTAGGCTGTACAGTGGGTACACACACACACACACACACACACACATATATTAAGTTTGCTGTTTTTGTTCTCTCATTAGGATACCTGAAGACTTCATCACAGATTTGGCCAGTGTGGTTTTTGGAAATCGGTATGTTGTCATAACCTATAAATTAACTTATTTTGTGTCTACATATTTTCCCTCTAGTGATTTATCTCACATTGCCATGAATAGAGAAAAAGCATAGCAGTTGTAGAGTATATTGGATTTGGAACTCAAGCTGGTTTGATCAGTAGTGTGGCTGGTTATCATGCCAGCAGTTACAGCACGGAGTCATAGGGTTGAAGGCAGAGCTGTGGTCCTGTTACAGACAGCTTTCAGGTGTATTCTCATTGCAGCGGTCCATCTCTCTTTCTATCTTCAGTCGTGCGGCTCTAGAGACAGTGGCCTCCCAGCAGGATCCTCACTTGCCCACGATGGAAGACTTTAGATGGAGAGTGGATGTCACCATTTCTACCAGGTAATACTGAGGGAGAAGAAGTGAGACCATGGACGAATGAACGCATACAAATGTAATTGCCGTCACACACACTTTCCATTGCCGTTTCTGTGGAGTTTGTGATGGGAATGACTGGGTTGGTGAAGGGACAAGTGTTATGTGTGTGTTATGTGTCTGACTCACTGCCCACGTAACTGTCATGTCCAGTGTGTGTTAGAGCTCTTACATGTGTGTGTGTGTGTGTGTGTGTGTGTGTGTGTGTGTGTGTGTGTGTGTGTGTGTGTGTGTGTGTGTGTGTGTGTGTGTGTGTGTGTGTGTGTGTGCGTGTGCGTGTGCTTGTGTAAAAAAAAAAAAATTGACATGGGCAAGATTAAGTCGGTTCAAGGTTCTAAATGCCAGTTTCAATATATTTTCGGTTAATTGCCCAGCCCCTACACTAAGGGCAAACATATATTCTGATGCGATCATACCTTTTGATGAAAAATCCCATTGTCATTGCCTTAAAGTAATAATCAGCGAATAGAAAAAAGGGGAGCTTCTTGATGCTTATAAAGAATTTAATTAATAAAGAAGTAATGTACAGGTATACTTAGATAGTTAATACACAATACATCTTCAGGAAAGGACAAGGGCCCTTGTCCTTTCCTGAAGATGTATTGTGTATTAACTATCTAAGTATACCTGTACATTACTTCTTTATTAATTAAATTCTTTATAAGCATCAAGAAGCTCCCCTCTTTTCTATTCACTGTTTATATTGGCCTGCTGAGCTCTTTTGTTGCCACTTTTTGATTTTTCTTAAGTAATAATCAGCAAAATATTGAAAGTGTTGCCCATGTTTTATTTCATAAGTCTAGGTCTGTCCTCAGTCTAGGAGTCTCACCTGGTGTCTGTCTCTCATCTCTCCCTAGCTCCTTAGCCAGAGCCCTTCAGCCCTCTGTCCTGATGCACATGAAACTATCGGACGGGACTTTTCAACGCTTTGAGGTACTCCTTTCATAAACTATGGGCTCATTTCAGATTTGACATACAGTTTGACATACTACACAGGAGATGCTGTTTTGGTACTGTGATTCACACTTTTAAACACAAGACTTACTGTACATTAATAACACTGATACTGATTTTAAAAAATCCTGTAGGTGTGTTACAAAATAATTGTTCTATTCTTTTCAATAACTATTATTGTTTTTGGGTTTGTTTGTTTTTTCTTTTTTTTCTTTGCTTTTTTAAGTGCTCCGAAAGTAATACAATTGTGGGCATCATCCTCTCAATATAATATACTATTTTGTGTGAAAAGCTTGTGATATTATGCTATATGGCTGAATTCCCCACCCCCTAATACAGCTTTCTCTGAGAAACCCACTCTGTATTGAATCATTGTTGCGGTTTTCCTCTCCAGGTGCCCGTGTCTAAATTCCAGGAGCTCCGCTACAATGTGGCTCTGATCCTCAAAGAGATGAACGACCTGGAGAAGAGGAGCATCCTCAAAATCCAAGACTGACGCATCATTTAGGCCCGTCACTAAACCAAGTGGTCCTGTTTCACTGTCCTTAGCTTTCACTGCACACTCAATACTTTAAAGGAGAACACCGCTCATTTTGGGAATTCAAATAAATGATGACACTTGTATGCACTAGGATAGAATAATGAGTAGTTATCTATATAGGTCAATCTGAGCACCCAGAGTCTATGACTAATTAGACACACGAAATTAAAACAGAGTGTGGAGAGAAGGCTTTGTCTGTCTCCATCTTCTTTTTTTCAATATTTTATTTTTCAATTTCCAGAACAACAAAATCAAACAAACTCAGAGACAGGAAAAGAAAAGAAAGAAAAAGCATACATATATATCGACATTCAAATATTATTACAATGTGGTGCTACATGGGCTGCATGAGGCACTTATGTGCTGTTAAGAGATGTTATGCATGGGATCCCACACAAGGGGTCCATGAGAAACCAGCTGGGCGAGAAACCCGTCGCCCCTAAACCTCACCAAGGTAGGCCAGAAACGGGTCCCAGATAATTAAAAACAAAAAATTAAGTGAGTTGGTCCTCAGGAACCAAGTCTCTCCATCCATATAATAGAGATAATGTCTGCCAACCACAGTTGAAAAGAAGATGGGGAGGGGGACTTCCATTCCTGCAGAATGAGTTTCTTGGCGACAGTTGTCCCCTGTGTCAGAGACTGTTGCACAGCTGTAGGTAAGGTCAGAGAGGACTCCGAGCAGCCGAAGATGGCTGCCTTCGGCTGGAGGGTTATTTTGTAGGCCTAGAGCAGTGGTTCTCAAATGGGGGTCCGCGGACCCCCAGGGGTCCGTGGCACTTTGCCAGGGGGTCCGCGAAAAGTTTTCAAGTAATTTTTTAAATTTTTTTATTTTTTTTTATTAAAAAATAAAATGTGTTAGGATGATGTCATCATTCCTACTGTGATGTCATCATGCCTACTATGATGTCATCATTCCTACTATGATGTCATCGATCACTGATGATGTCGCAGTCACTGGTGATGTCATAACACAGGTGATGTCATATTCGGGATCTATAAAGGCCCATTTCTGCAGGCCCTCAGCATTGGTTCATAAACTAAGATCACGTCAACCTCTGCAACCGTTCCCAACCTCGAACCGTGCAGACCCAGCTATCAAGTTCCACAACTTCCCTACTCATCGAGACTTCAGTTACCAAGAGTGTCTTGACCATCAACTACCCGCGAATAGATCCACATGTCTTCCGACACCAACCCTGACAAAAATGCTACATGTTACTTATTCCTTCTCAAACTACTTCCTACATGGTGCTAGTCTATCAAAATATCTTGGCTGTCATTGATTGTGTTGCATAGTGGTTTTCTGTACTGTTGACAAATTATGATATTGTAAGTCGCTTTGGACAAAACAAAAGTGTCTGCTAAATGACGTAATGTAAATGTAATGTAATAAAAAAAAAATATATATATATATATATTTTGCAAAATCTTCATAGTTCAACGAAAATAGTTTATGCTTTAAATCTAAAATGGTTCATGGATTACATTCTAATAACAAACCTATCAAATTAAAAGTCAAGCACGTTACCGTGGAAACAATTAAGCTTAGCCCAAAATCACAAATCAGAATGAGGGGGTCCCCGGTATATTTTCTATCTTGTAAGGGGTCCTTGGCTGAAAAACATTTGAGAACCTCTGGCCTAGAGTACCAATCAAATATTTTGGCCCAGAATCCCGTTAGTGAAGGGCAGAACCAGAAGGCATGAAACAGAGTGCCATCTGACACCTGTCACACAGTGGTGAGACAGAAGGGCAAATCTTGTGCAACTTATGCTTAGAATAGTGAAGACAGTGAGCGACTTTAAATTGGATCAGCTACTATTAACTGAGCAGAGTTGTCGTCTCCGTCTTTAAAGTAGACTAGAGTATAATTGGTCCTAAAGTCGTCAGACTGATAGACTGGGTTCCCAGATTGCACTCATATAGGAGATCATATTTGAATCCTGAAAAACAGTGGTGCTGGTCACATAGTATAATTCATTTAGGAGATGGATTTTCACCTTGGTATTCTCAATGTGGAACTTAGCCAGATTTCACCTTAATTTGACTGTTCCACCCGGTTTTAAAGGACCTAAGTGAAAATCACATCAGACTTTTAGAGTTCTTTGATGTAGAAAAATGCTGCAGTGCTAGCTTTGTCTGTTAAATCGGTAACACTTTATTTTCCTGGGTCTGCAATTTCCTAATAATAATTTTCTAGAAAGGAACTGTTAATTTCTTAGGAAGTTTCATAGAAAGAACAATGAAATTATATACCCTACTAATTATAGGGAACATAGAGGAAGAGTCGAATGGTCATGCCTCCAATTTCTTCTGGTTCCAAGACAGAACCATGAAATGATGTAGTAGCTATAGAGAAAATTATCAATTAACTAGAATTAATTTGGATTTCAATCTATAACAATATTACATAATTATATGAATAATGACTTTACTTTTGAAGTTCTTTCCAAATTGACTATCATTTCATGGTTATTTCTAGGAAACTTCCTAAGAAATTAACCATTCCTTTCTAGGAAATTGTGGACTCAGAAAATAAAGCATTACCAACAAATCTGATGTGCATCCACCTAAAGATGGCCTGAAGCTGAGGTCTGCCTTACAGATACAAAGATTGGACCATAACTTGTATATTGAATGAATACAAAACACTTTAATTGCATTTACAATTTCTGTGTGCATCCCAAATGCTGGGAGCAAGCCCATGTGCACGTGTTGGAAAGTCTGCTGTCTCTAATCTCAACTGAGCCAAAATACAGTTAATTGGCCATTTCCAAATCCAGAGTTGTATATAAAGAATGAATGGGGTGTGTAACATGGCATTGCAGGCCCAGGGTGTGTAACATGGCATTGCAGGGTGGAAATGACTGATTTTCTATTCTGCTTATGTTTTTATGCCTATAATTCAAGCAGTGGTAAATCCATTACAGTAATTGATTTGCCCCTTAGTGTTTGAGGAGTATAGATTAACCCTGCATATAATAAGTAGTTAGGATTTGTTTCCTGTCATTTTGTATGTGTTATCCATAACAAGGAGTTTTTACTGGATGCACATTGCTCCATATAAAATAAAACGTATAATATTTTCCAACTAAGTGATTTGTTCAAATTCATGTGGGTCCACAACCTACAGTATTGTGTATCTATCTCTTTGGCCTCAACATGAAGACACCTGGAAACCTTTCATTCATAGTTGGAGCTCCAATCTACAATTTGGCATATACATTTTTATATTAACATTTATTTATATTAATTAAAGTGATTTATAAAGAGACAATATGCTTTTTGTAACTTTCATATTTTTTGCAGTTTGAACTACAAAATGCAGGTTAATGTTTTTGCCTCAGTGCCTACAAACATTACAAATTACATTCAGCCTCAAAATACACGTTCAATCTTATGCTTATCACATACTTTGAATAAAAAGCTCTGTCCGTAAACAATGTCTACAGTTATAATTATAAAACATCAACAAATCCAGTAGCACAGGTTTTTCAGCGGGGGGCGCCATGCTGCATTTCTCGAATGAAGGTACGAGTAGTAGCTAGTTGTGTGTACTGTGTACACTGGCGCCGGAACAAGGGGGACATGGGGACATTTTGTTCCCCTTAAAATTTGGTCCCCCTAAAAAAATCTTTTTTTTTTTTTTTATCTGAGGGGGCAACTGCCCCTGATGCTTAGAGCCCACTTTACACTGTTTACACAGCCTGTGATGCTTGTTAAATGGTAAATGGCCTGCATTTATATAGCGCTTTTATCCAAAGCGCTTTACAATCAGTAGGTAGTCTACATTCACCCATTCATACACCGATGGCGGCAGGCTGCCACGCAGGGTGCCTACACACCATCGGGAGCAATTTGGGGTTCAGTATCTTGCCTAAGGACACTTCGACATGCAGACTGGAGGAGGTGGGAATCGAACCACCAAACCAACCACCAACACCAACCACCTTTGATCCAAAGCGATTAGTGGACAACCCGCTCTACCTCCTGAGCTACAGCCGCCCAGTGAGCCACTTGTTAAAGCCGTGATCGTTGTGGGATTATTACACCTGAGACAGACAGACCCAGGGATCAAGTTACAGAGAGCCCACTTTACACTGTTTACACAGCCTGTGACACTTGTTAAAGCCGTGATCATTGTGGGATTATTACACCTGAGAGACAGACAGACCTGGACTCTGTACTGCACTCACTGTCATTGGCTGCTGCTATAATCGTATACGGTTATTGTTATTTTATTTTTGTGTTGAGATGACAGGTTTTGCACTGTGTTTCGAAGTGATAATAATAATAATAATAAGTTCAGTGTTTCTGCCTGTGTTGCTGTCTGTTGTAGTGTAATTGTAAAATGACCTAAAGGGAGAGCAGGTCACCAAGTGAGTGAGAAAAGGAGAAAATACTGAATAATGACACCACTACAGTATAATCCTAATGTTAATTTAAAATTAGATATTCCTCTAAATATGGCTAAAAATCATCCAGACGTTCAAAAAAACGTAAATTTTTCTTGCCGGGCGCCGGCAAAAAAAGATTGGAAAAAAAATTGACAAAAAAAAAAATTGACAAAAAAAAAAAATTTGCAAACTCGTTCCAGCGCCACTGACTGTGTACAGCACATCCAACCTGTTTTAGGCCAGGTGCCAGATACAAGTAGTGCCTCAAAAAGCACATTAATGCATGGTGCATTGATGCGGTGGTGGGGGTGTGTGTGTGCGTTGGGCCACCGACCTCTTTTATCTGGGGCGATTGGTGGACGACCTGCTCTACCTCTTGAGCTAAAGCCGCCCCAAGGGCTAAGGTAATAATGAAATACTGTTTTTTATTTTTTCATTGGTAATTGGAAATAGCCTATTCGTTTTCTCATAACCAATTGGCATGTAGCTAAATTTGATCTGAATTCCTTCTTATCTTGATGATCTATGATGAAAGACAAACAAAGAAAAAATCCATAGCATTGTTTCCTAACGCCTTAAGGCAAGCTATTGAATATTTGCAAGTCAAGCTCTATCTATCTATCTATCTATCTATCTATCTATCTATCTATCTATCTATCTATCTATCTATATCTATATATATATATATATCTATATATATATATATATATATATATATATATACTGTATATAGATATATATAGATATAGATATAGATATATATAATTAGCCTATATTGCCTATTGCCTATATCCAAGACCATGTGCACTTTTAGTTATTCTTCCTATTTCTTTACCTCTGAATATTGACATGACCGCTACGCTGCATACTGACAAGACAAATTATTCGTATGTAACCTTGCATATTGTGGCAATAAAAGTGATTCTGATTCTGATTCTCAAAGTGATTCTGATTGAAGCTGTAAAAATGGGATATCACAGCAGGTATGAATTAGACCCATTATAGTTGAGGTATTTTACCACAAAAATGTGGGTCAACCTCTCACCTATTGCAACAAAACCAAACTCAATGGATTGTGTGTCCTCAATATGTTCTAAATGGGAGAAGAAAGGCTTAAAGAATCCTATGAGGGGAAAGATTTGAAAATCACACTGCACACTACAGGTGAATACAGGTCATATTTTTAATTAATAGCACCATGAAACTTCCCCAGTTGATAATTATTTTTTGTATTACAAGTTTTCTGAAATTGTATGCAAATGAGGCATTATCTACTTAAATATGTGCTAATTCGCATACATTTCCAGAACAGACATCTGAACGTTGGATAAAGCCAGGCTCAAAATTCTTCAAAAAACTTGTAATACAAAAAATAATTGTCTTAATTAAAGAGGACATGAAACATTTGATCATGTGACTGCAGTTCATTTGCATTTAACCTCAGACAAGACAGCACACTGCTTTCAAGCATTCAAGTCTGAAATGTACATAGATTTGCTAGAAAGAGGAACAACATTTCAGCTTTTCGTCAACTAGGGTGCTTCTAGATGGTGTCACTAGGTTGACTGTACAGTTACAGTAGTGAGGATTTTGAACGTTTTGATGAATCAAAACAGCCACAATCCAAGTCAGAAACACAACATGCTGTGAGTTATAGAATTCAAAATCCTTACTACCAACACTTAACTAGCCTGTACTACATTATTATACTCTACTGTACAGCACAGTCAACCTAGTGTCATCTAGCAGCGCTCTATTTGGTGAACAGCTGAAATGTTGTTCATCTTTCTAGCAAATATAGGTAAATTACACTTCTTATCTATTCATCCAACGAAGATATTGTTGTACAATAGTCTTGGCGACATTGAGGATACCTGTTGGTCATGACCCAGTAGGACACCGTCCAGGGCAGACCTTCTGCTGAGCTGGCTCGACTGCATTGCTGGCCTATTTAGACACACAAACACACACCGCAGTTTCAAGGTGTGAAGGGACAAGTGTTATGTGTGACGTGTGTGTTATGTGTCTGACTCACTGCCCACGTAACTCTTATGTCCAGTGTGTGTTAGAGCTCTTACATATCCATGTGTGTGTGACGTGTGTGTGTGACGTGTGTGTGTGTGTGTGTGTGTGTGTGTGTGTGTGTGTGTGTATGTGTGTGTTAGTTAATGCTTATTTGCATGGATGTCGGTCAGTGTCTGTCTTTCTACATGTGCATGTATGTCAGTGACAGTGTGTCTCTGTCTGCAAGAGTGTGACGGTTAGTCAGCATAAGTGTCTGTGTGTGGGATTGAGTTCACAGACTAGCCGACCTATATTACCACCACCACTAGTAGTAACATGGGCACTAGCCTATAATCCATACACACACAGAGGGAACTCCTTTAGCCAACACTTATTAACATGTTATGTATGGTATGTTATGTTATGTTATGTTATGTTATGTTATGTTATGTTGTTATGTTATGAATGGAGGCAATACTGTTAAATGAATGCTAATAAGATGTACAGCGTATTATCAGAAGACTTGTTGGGACTATCCATGGACAGTTCTAACCGCCACTTAAACCTAACTCCAATTCTATAACTCTGAACATAAATAATGTTCTTTTTAAAGTGAGCACTGCCCAAAATGTCCTCACACCGAAGTCCTCACTTCTACCTTCCAAATAATAATACAAAATATATTATATCTCGTAAGTACTAATAATATTTGAGCTAGGTTACTAAATCTAATAATTATTGGAATGCACTGATAATAATGTGACTAAGACTAATAATAATCCAATCTAATGAAGTGATAGAATACCACAAGATTCAAGGTTCAAGGTTCAAGGTTCAAGGTTTTTATTAGTCACATGCAGCATCACAGACATGTCAAGAGCAGTGAAAATTAAGGCCGCGGCCGCTCCCATATTGTGCAGACAGGATAAAAAGACAAACACGAAAAACATAGCTAAAAAGTCTGATAAGCGCTACGAGCACATAATCAAAAGTACGGTCAAAAATACACAGCAGTGAACATGGTGCACTGCATAAGGCAAAGAGAAAAAAGAAAAGAAAACAGTAAGCAAGATAAAAACGCCAGTGAACACAGTGCACTGGGTACCAACTATTTATGAATCAAGGGCCCTGATGGCCTGAGGGAAGAAGCTATTCTTCAATCTCTCGGTCCTCGCCGCTAGGTGTTTCATTCTCCTCCCAGAGCGCAACCTCTGAAACAAGTGGTGGCCTGGGTGAGAGCTGTCCTTCATTATTTTCGTCGCCTTGGATCTGCAGCGTTTGCTATAGATGTCCTCCAGGCGGGGCAAGGTGGAGCGGGTGACGCGTTCCGCGGCCTTTATGACCCGCGTCAGTCTCTTCCTGTCCTTGCCGTTGCAGTTTCCATACCAGGCAGAGATGCTGCTCGTCAGCACAGACTCAATCGTGGCAGAATAGAAGGCCTTCAATAAGGCTGGGGATTTGGTGTGCTTCCTCAGCCTCCTGAGGTAGTACAGCTTACCCGCTGTCTTCTTCACCAAGGCGGTGACATGGGCACTCCATGTCAGGTCCCCACTGATGTTTACTCCCAGGTATTTGTAGGTATCTACCACCTCCACTGGGGTCCCGTCGATGTTGATCGGCAGATGCGGGGTCCTCTTACTCCGCCTGAAATCCATAACCATCTCCTTCGTCTTGGTGACATTCAGGAGAAGATTGTTCTCCTTACACCAGTACGCCAGGAGTTCCACCTCCTCTCGATAGGCTGTCTCGTCGTTGTTTGAGATCAGCCCCACCACCACCGTGTCGTCCGCGAACTTGCCTATGATGGTCGAGGGGTGTGTCGCCACACAGTCGTGGGTGTAGAGGGGGTAATACAGTGGGCTCAGCCCACAGCCCTGGGGGGCGCCGATGTTCAGGATCCGGGGGCCTGTGGTGGTATTGTTGCCCCACCTAACCCTCTGAGGCCTGTCAGTCAGGAAGTTGAGATGCCATGGGAGAAGAGATGGAGTAATCTCCAGGTCACTCATCTTCTTGATAAGCCTCTGAGGGACAATAGTGTTGAAGGCGGAACTGAAGTCCACACACAGCCATCGTACGTAGTTCCCCTTTCCTGCATCCAGATGAGAGTAGGTGGCATGCAGCAGGTGGGAGATTGCATCCTCAGGGCTTCTCTTTTTCCTATAGGCGAATTGGGTGGGGTCGAAGGTGTCTGGCAGTTGTTTCATAATCATATTTTTGTGATTACTGATGATGGTGGTGATTATACGGTATAGTCGCATTAACATATTGCTAACCATTGCTGCTAAAGTGCCCTTGAGCAAGGTGGTGAATCCCACATTGCAGGATTGTTGCACTCTGGGAAGCTTCTCTGACTGACCTGAAGTGGGACTGCCTGTTTACATTTGTTCAAATTGTTTTCAGTGTTTTCTTTACTGCATGCAAATGGCACGGTGGTGCAGTGCCTGGCCTGCACTGCTGCCTCATCACAACAAGAAGGTCCTGGTTTGTTTCCCGCCTGGGTCGCTGTTGGCACTGGGACGTGTTCTTCCCATGCCTGTCGCTGCCCAGTGCTCAGGTGGGTAATCTCGTTAGGGGCCTTTCTATGTGGAGTTAGCATGACTCTCCCTGTGCTCACATGGGGTTTCCTTCATATAACATGAGAAATAACCCCCATTAAAAACATGCAAACACTCCTGTCCTGTCTCCTGGACATTTGGAATTGGTTCCCGGGCACCACAAAACAATGGCTGCCCCCTGGAGGAAGGTCAACCATGGATGACAGAGTACAATTTTGTGTTGCCGCACCACTGCATGTGTGCATGTGTTGTGTGTGGATGTGCTGATGACCAAATAAAGCTTCTTAAGATTCGTCTTCATCTTAAATTCAACTTGTTCCATAAACGTACTGTAATAATCCGCTCCCGGGATCATTAAGTGAGGAGGAGAAGAGGCAATACTTGGTACAGTCTTTATTCCTGGTTCACACTCATAGCTTCTAGCTACACACACAGCTCCTAGCTACACACACGTCCTGTCCGCTTCCTCGTATTCCCAGACTCGCTCACCCACCCGAGACCGGAAGTCCCCTACACACTGGCTGGTCCGCTGCCTTCACGTAACGTCGTAATCGCCACCGACATGTCAAACTCTGGGTCGCCACATTACCCCCTCCCTTCTTAGGCCCGCTCCCACGCGGGCACCCACAACCCACACATATCCCCCTGTACCAAAACACACCAACACATCAACACTTTTTCCCAATATCTTTTTTTCCATCCCCACATTAAATTCTAATTCCCCACAACAGTCTTTTCTTTTCTTTTTTTTTCACACACCATCATCTACATCATTGACATTTTCCCCCTTTCCTTTTACACTCATTTTCACTCACATTTCAATTATTTAAACCGCCATTTCCATCCCCCCTTTCAAAGCTTCTGTCCCATCTGAAGCACTCTAGTCCCTCCCAACCCCCAGTGGGGTTAGTCCTTCGCAGGGTGACTCTCTTCGGTCCCCCCTCTGTGCCCTACAGTCATCACACGCCCTGCAGTAGCTCCGCACATTCTCCCTGAGTTCGCCCCAGTAGAATTCCAGACTAACACGGCGGAGTGTGTCCTCCACCCCCCGATGACCGGCCCCGACTCCCCTGTGTCCCCATCGTAGCACCCCCCCCCCCCCCGCAGGTAGCTGGGCACAACCCTCTGGAACCCCCCCGTGTTCAACAGCCCACTCTCCAGACGCAGGTCCGAAAACATATTCCACAGTAGCTTCGTGGCACCGGAACATGTGCGAATCTTCTCCACAGGGGGCCGGCGTCCGGCCGCTACCCACGCATACACCGGACTGATATCCGCGTCCTCCGCCTGCCTGCGCCTCCACTCATCTTCCCCGATATACCAGATGGCGTCCACGTTGTCCGTCCGGTCCACGTCTACACAGTACTCCTCTTCCTCCGCCTCTTGCACGCGCTCGTCCTCCCGTCCCCCTCCCCCAGGGGGCAGCGTGTTCAGGTCAGTGGGGGGAACACAACCGTCAGCGATCTCCACCTCGGCTTCCTGCACCGCAATTGTGGGGGGTGTGGAGCAGTCAGGTTGGGCTGGTTCCTCCGGCGTTGACCCCTCTCGCTCACCCGGAGACAGGAGCGTTGCTCTCCCGACTGTAACAGCGTTCTCTTCCCCCCGGCTGCACTCATTCTCCTCTGGAGACACAATCGTCAGTCCCCTGACTCTAATAACGTTCTCTTCAGCCTGTGTCCCTCCTTCGTCCTCCACAGACTCAGTGCAGTTCCTGGCCAAATGTCCAGGCTTCTTACACGACCAACAGAGTCTCACCTGCCAGCCGCCTGCGCATCTCTCCTCTCCCGCTGTCCTCTGTCCTCTGACAGCCTCCGGACACTCCCTGGCCAGATGTCCAGACGTCCCGCACGACCAACAGACACCCGGGCGCCCCCAGTACCGTTGCTCCACGTACCTGGTTTGCCCCGAATGACTGCTGTGACACCACCTCGCCAGATGACCCTGTGCTCCACAAGTCCAACACAGTCTCTGCGGCCCCTCCGTCCGCTTTTCTCCGTGCTGCGTGACCTCCTGCAGCCGTTTCATAAGATCCTCTGCCCAGACAGGCGTCGCTTCCAACAGCCGTCTGATCTCCTGCATCAAGCGGGCCTCCACGCCGGCAAGCACCGCACTGAACTCCTGCTTCAGGCGTGTCTCCATGCCAGCCAGTACCGCGCTGAACTCCGGAGTCGGTAGCTCCTCCCTCCCCCCGTCCAACGACGAGGGTCCACCAACGTGTGCCATTCCACGTGGTGTTTGTAGCAGTTAGCACACCAGCTAACCCCCAGCTAGCCTCCAGCTAGCACGCACAGCTAGCCTTGCAGCAGTTTAGCAGACACAGCTAACCTTTCAGCAGCTAGCAGACACAGCTAGCCGCCCACGCCTGGCCGATCCTCCAAGGCGTTAATTTTCACTTCTTCTCCGCTCCTCCTTGCCCCTTCTCACACGCCAACTGTAGCACTCAAGCCGGCCTACTTGAGGGAAATCCAGCCCGATTAGCTTGCAGCTGGTTGGAATCTCCGCGACGAGCAGCAACAGTCCGTGTCTCCGTTCCACTTTTTTTATTTTTTCTCTTTGTTCTTTCGATGCTACCGCACGAGGCGAGCGGCAAAGTTCGTAGTTAACACTTCTGTACACCAATGTAATAATCCGCTCCCGGGATCATTAAGTGAGGAGGAGAAGAGGCAATACTTGGTACAGTCTTTATTCCTGGTTCACACTCATAGCTTCTAGCTACACACACAGCTCCTAGCTACACACACGTCCTGTCCGCTTCCTCGTATTCCCAGACTCGCTCACCCACCCGAGACCGGAAGTCCCCTACACACTGGCTGGTCCGCTGCCTTCACGTAACGTCGTAATCGCCACCGACATGTCAAACTCTGGGTCGCCACAGTACTAATGTAATGCCCAATTGTCTATAGACGGTTTTCACAGAATTGTCAGTCCTGCTCTGCTTCTCTTTTTTTTCTTTTCATGTCCATAGCAAACACTGTAACAGGAAGTGAGCTGGGGTTCAATTTAGTTTCAATTTATGTTTTTGTTGTCAAGTTAAAACCGTCTATATGGAAAAATTGAAAGTGTTAATTTAATTGTGAAATAGTAAAAAAAACAAAAAACAGGCCAATGTTTATGTAACTTCACACACCCATTAGAGTTTTGAACAGCCGCCACAGAGCCATATCAGCTCTGAGTGAACAAACAACTCCCCAATCAACTAACTCTTGTCATCTCATAATATTGTGACTGAAAATTAACACAACACTGCAAAGCTTGCTGGAGTCAGTTGAATTCCATCTAATCTAAACTAATAATAGCCTGATCATACTCTGGGTTTATAGGTTTTAGTTAGCCACAACAATCTGCATCATATTGGGATTGAGCAGAGAATGTAGCTCTCCAGACAAAGCTTGAACACAACTGACCTATATTGATCTAATCAGGCATTCCCAAACTATTTTATATCTAGGTGGGGTCCTAAAATAGATATGCATGCAAGCACAGACCCCGCCTTGATGAAATCACATTCCAAGAAATCAGATTTGAGAAGACATCTATTGTTAGATATGACTTGTTACAGCATCATCCTGCACTGTCTCTACTGTGGGTGGTGTGATAGCAACAGTGCAGAGTGAGACCTCTGAACAAATCATCCACCCTTACACATTCCTTCCCACTGAGGTCACTTCTAGGATGGTAATTATGATACCAACTTATATAGGAAGGCCATTAGTGACAGCTCCCCATGTCCCTGATGGTCCCCGCAGTGCACCCCCACCTTTGCCACCACTGATCAGTGCAAATGACAGTCTCAGCAGCCTTCATGCTTTCTTCAAATGTTCAAATGTTATCTTTATTCTGTATATTCTTGTTACTGTGTGTTAGCTAGAATCAGCTAGACATACTTTCTGTGAAGCCCTCTGAGACATGCTTGTGAATTAGGGCTATATAAATAAACTTGACTTGACTTGACTTCATAAGTTGTCAGATAGCCAGGTCAGCTCCATAGACCTACTTGTAGGTCAGATGGGCTTTTGCCCCCCCTGCCTCGACACTGAACCTGTTAACGGCAAGACTGTTTCGTAACAGTGTTACTAAACTCGCCCAATGAGGATGGTTGGTCGCCGTCACGTGACTCAACTTTTACATAAGCGTTTTTCCCCTCCCCCTCCTCCTCTGCTTCCCCATTGAGAATAGCAGTGCTTCCTGGGCAAGACCATGAACCTGCAGCGCAGTCATCACTTCCCAGCAGACCCAAACATGACTGGCCATGGGTTTCTTGACCACACGCCCCAAAGTGACTACAGACAGACAGACAAGTTTTATTGGGGTATGGGGACAGAGAGTGAGAGCATGCTGCAGCTGGCAGCGGAGGCTTTCCAGTCCAAAAACTTCGACCTAGCCGCGGATATCTACGAGTGCCAGCTAGCGGCTCTCGGAGACCCCACTAGCCGGCTGGAGCTGATGGTGAAGCGGGCGGACGCACTCGCCTTCGGGGGCAAATTCACCGAAGCTTTCGGCGTCTATCGGCAAGCCTCTGAGATAGAGAGACTGCGACCCGCACATCTGGACAACCTTTTAGAGTACCTGGCGAGCAGTATTAAGAGGCAGGACGGGGGTGACAGTCAACACCGGAGGAGACGAGAGGAGACTGGGGTGACACCTTGTGGACCATGCCCGGGTGTTGTTGGCTCAGGTGGCGGGTACGATGCCTTCTCCTGCCGCATGTGTCTGGGCTTTCTGTCCGAGCCTGTGACTCTGCCGTGTGGACACTGCTTCTGCAAAAAGTGCCTGGAGAGGGAGAAGGAAAGGCCCGTCTGCTGTAAAGAGTGCACCGACAGCTCCGCGCTAGCCGACGTGCAGACCTACAGGGTGAACGTGGTGCTCAGCAACCTGCTGGCCAAGTACTTCCCTGCCCGGTCCCAGGCCGTGCTGCTCAGGCGGGAGGGCAATGCACTGTACGCCGACAAGAAGATGGAAGCGGCTCTGGAGAAATATAACCAAGCAATACTGATAGGTAGGCTCAATTTATCACTTATGATCATAGCTTATTATTCTATCTCACACTTGTCACTGAAGAATATGACCCGCCGTCTAAATATTTAGTTATGTCTATTCTATTCTATTCTATTCTATTCTATTATATTCTAGCGTTGTTGCGAGTGAGGCATTACTATCGTCATGTTTGCTACATTGTAACTACTACAGGGTTCGATTCTGGTGTTATTCTTGAGCGCAGTAGCGTTGTTTGATACATTATAACCAACATGCCAGGAAAACTTGTCATGAAACTGTCATGGTGCACTGTGACAGTCCCATATTTCGCAGTAGCGTCTCTGAGGCATGCCCCCATGTGTTGGATAACACTTTATGTAGGCTGGGCTACGGGACCAAACATTGCGTAAGCACCCCGCCTCGCTGCTCCCTCCTTGTGTAACGTCAACAATGAATCAAGCGAATGTGGGTCAAGGGTATTATTACAGGTCACCACTAGGCACACTGCTGCACAGCGGGAGCCTCGTTTGGTTATTATATGGGCAGCCAGTGGCATAATGGTCAATTATAAAGTTGGTAAACTATGACCTCCAGTCAGTGATCAGCAATAAGGGGAAATAACCACAATAACCAGAATCTAACCTACATACGTTTCAGGCTGTTTATGAGAGCAGGATAAAGCCAGCAACAATTTTAGGGTGCGGTTGTTTCAGGTTGTTTTAGGGTTAGGTTTAGGGTCTGGGTTAGGTTTAGGGTCTGGGTTAGGGTTAGGGTCAGGGTTATTGTGAATTTATGTCAGCGTACAAAGCGGGGTAAACTTTTGTACTTTATCATACTGTTGCAGATCAGTTTTAGGATTACTTCTGCAGGTGGTAGAGTAAGTTGCTTGTTTAGATGACACTCAAAAACCACAAGTTAATGTCCCCTGGCCGGTGGTACACTGTAGTTTCACTGGTTTGAGTCTGGTTGACATTTACTGTAACATGATAAATGATAGAAACACTACTTTACTTAGCAATTGCTTAAGGACGTATCAAATAGGCCTATAACGGTATCAAATAGGCCTATAACGATGATAGGGTGCCACTGAGCAAGGCATTTTCTGTTCCAGTGGAGCAACTCAGAGGCCAGCTGCAGATGGTGGTTGTACTGGGCAGCTCCCAGTAGCTAACAGTGAAAGACTGGGATTGTAGTGGACAGCTGCCACATCTGTCCGTCGCAGGGCGTTGCTCAAAAAGATTCTACATGCACAGCAAACCTTCTCCGGTCAAATAAAGATTAAAAGAGAATGACATAATATACCGTAGTCGTGGTCCTTGGTAGGAAAGTGGAAAAACAAACCACTATGACTTGCAGTGTTGGCATAGCCTACAGCGGGTGTCGATCTTTGGTCATGATGATCAATACAAGCGGGCAGGAATGGTAGGTGGGTAGCATCCATATTAATTGCAACAAACATTAAATCGTCATCATCATCTTCAACCACTTATCTGGGATTGGGTCGTGGAGGTAGCAGTTCCAGTTGAGTAGGGAACCCCAAACTTCCCTTTCCCTGGCCACATTAGCCAGCACTGACTGGGGGATCCCCGAGGCATTCTCACATGCCAGTGTGGAGATATTATCTCTCCATCTAGCCCTCGGTCTGCACCGTGGTCTCCTCCCAACTGGATGTGCCTGCAACACCTCCCTAGGGATGCGACCATGCGACCAGGTGGCATCATAAATATATTTTAGGGAAAATCATGGTGAAAACAAACAATTTACTTTTACATTCCCTTTCTAAATACTTGCAGTATGTCAAATGGCTAAATGTTTTCATAACATTATGATTAAATACCAGTAGTAGAAGGTTTATGCCAAATTACAGATTGTTTATGGGCACAGTATATGTATTTTATGACCAGAGGGTCAGCAGTTCAAATGCCACCCAAGCACTAGAGATCTGGGCAGGGAGAGGGGATGAAACATACGCTTGTCTGTCTGTTCAGATGCCTTTAAGCAACAGACTTGTTCTAGTGAATCTGTTGCTCTGCAGTCAACAATAGACTGTTACTTTGTACTCAGCAATTTGTATGTGAGTGTGCACAGGTGTGTGTGTGTGTGTGTGTGTGTGTGTGTGTGTGTGTGTGTGTGTGTGTGTGTGTGTGTGTGTGTGTGTGTGTGTGTGTGTGTGTGTGTGTGTAAAGCTAGGCTGCTTGGTTGAAAATAGGTTTATACAGGCACCCTACTTTTGATAAATGATAGTGTTTGTATTGTTTTATGAATATTGTGACATATATGTGCATTTTCAACCAACATACCTTTAGCACACCGTACTATTTTGTCTAACCACCTATAATCATGCAAAATATTCATATTTTTTCTTTGCATGTTTTTCCTTCCGTCAGTACTTTACTCCCCGGCTGTGCCTGTGCAGAAGCCGGGGAAGTGTGTGTTCCCCTCTGATGCCCATAGGGCTAACTGTGACATTTACATAAGTTTTCATAGTTATGAAAGCTGAAATGTGGGTGACCTTGATAGTGCTGCATCGTTTTGTAAGCCAGCAATTTTTCCCATAAGACGTTTTGTAATGTAGAAATGACATTCTATTATTATTGCTGCTTTCAGATGAAAACCTCTTATCTCCACTAAAATCAGTTTGTCGGGACATACTTGTAAGAAATAGCCTTATTTTTAGATTAGAGGCCATGCAGATTTTCTATTCTATTCTATTCTATTCTATTCTATTCTATTCTATTCTATTCTATTCTAACCCAGCAGCAAGCAGTGTGAGGATAACAGACCATCTCAAAACTATCTATCTATCTATCTATCTATCTATCTATCTATCTAATAAATAAATGTTTCTCCTGTCTTCCGCAGCTCCCATGGACCACATACTGTTCAGTAACCGCTCCCAGATCCACTCCAGTCTGAAACATTATCAAAAGGCTCTGAGAGACGCTGAGGTGGCCTGCAGACTCATGCCTCACTGGTCTAAGGTATGGCACATTGATTGATTGATTGATTGATTGATTGATTGATTGATTGATTGATTGATTGATTGATTGATTGATTGATTGATTGATGGACAGATAGGCAGGGAGATGACTGACAGGCAGGCAGGCAGGCTGGCAGACAAACACTGTCTTCGTCTTCCATGGTAAATTTGAACAAATAGCCTAGAAGCTCCCCGGCTGGATGGCGCATTAATCTGAGGTAATATATCTCCCCGCTGACAGGCTCATATTCGTAAGGCCCAGGCCCTGCTGTCATTGGGCAGAACAGAGGAAGCTCTGAGAGAATACCTGGTCTGTCTCTCCATAGAGCCCGACTGTAGACTGGCCAGGACTGAGGCTCACAAGGTAAACTAAATTATGACGGCTCGCACTCGCCAAAGTCCTCCAATCTATCCAGCATTAACACCCTACTGCAGTTTCCTCAGTAGCTTATTGTAAGTTATGGTAAGGCAGTGATCATCATAGGGCAAGCAACCAATACTATAATAAAAATAAATTCTATTTTTAGAATGGCATACATTTATACCCCCCCCCTTCCCTCAGAAGACTCTACAGTTTCTCCATATATCAGTTTGATATGTTGTGTACTATGAGTTTACATCATTCAGATTTACTCTATGTCAGTCTAAATACATGGCTAGACTATTCAGCAAATAAGGCTGTGGCGTAATAGTAACATCTGTATATACATGTAGGCAAGGCTCAGAAGTCAGTTGTGATGTACAATATTAAGGCAATAATACTCAAGAGAACATTCTATAGTATATGATTATGGGTATGAGGGTGACGAAATAGGCACAGCCAGGTGTTTGTCTGGCTGACACATTACACCGAAACAGGAGGTTGTGATCACTACGTGGCTGATGGAGTAACATTTCAGTGAATGTTACAATCTCAATCTAGTTACCGATGTGTCTTGTTTTCGCCTTTTTTCCCCTTCAGGTATATCGACTATTTTGAAGGAAAAGCTTGAGACAGTATGCATGTACTGGCAATCTTAATGCGCTCAACATTATGAGAATACTGTGACTAACCGAATCATCTCCTCGTGTCTCCTCCCAGCTCCTCAGTGACCTGCTGGCTCCGCTCACAGACCAGGTGCCTGAGCGAGTCTACTCCAATCTACTGTCTTCCAGAGCACACATCAAAAGCAGCATCACACACGCAGACACACAGACACGCAGAGACACTGTCACACCTGTGCACACACCCTCTCTCGCCACCACAGCGCCCCCTAAGGCTTCCCAGGTAAGAGACGCCCCCCCCCAACCCTCAGAACAGCTGTGACAGTGACTATGTTTACATGGACTGCAATCTTCCGAATATCGACCTTAATCTAAATAAGACAATATTAATAATAATGTAACCCAAAAACCCTTTATGTCCCATTTCTCTACTGTTACTGTACTATTGTGAGATCATGTGCAAAATAAATCATCATTGATTTTTGGGGAAGACTATTGCTTACATGACCTTATTCGGGTTAAGCTAATCAGAAAATGTGGTTTACTAGCAGAATATTGCTGTGTAAATATAGTCAGTGAGGGGTGTATAAGGTTCTGAAGGAGCTCTCTTTTTCCTTTCTGTCTCTCCTTCGTCCCTCAGCCCCTCGGCCCCGCCCAGCTATCCTCGGAGTCCAACCTCATCTCCCCTCTCCCTGCGCGTGAGCGCTCACAGCGCCCCAGTGAGAGGTCAGAGGGCGGTGAGGCGGACGGCAAGAGATTGGACCGAGGTCTCCTCCTCAAACGGAAACGAAGGAGCGGAGAGGAGGGGAGCAAGGATCACAAGAAATCCAAGTCTGGTGAGTTTTAGCAGGCTTTTTACTCAAGCAGCCACACATACAGATTCTACAGGAGATACTTCAGTATGCATGTAATCAAGCAGACACACATACAGATTCTACAGGAGATACTTCAGTATGCATGTAATCAAGCAGACACACATACAGATTCTACAGGAGATACTTCAGTATGCATGTAATCAAGCAGACACACATACAGATTCTACAGGAGATACTTCAGTATGCATGTAATCAAGCAGACACACATACAGATTCTACAGAAGATACTTCAGTATGCATGTAATCAAGCAGACACACATACAGATTCTACAGAAGATACTTCAGATAACTTGTCCAAAGTATGGCCCTGGAGCACACAGATCAAGTGTACAATAAACCTTTACTAACTAAGACTAACGCTTCAACACCAAGTGCATCTTCATCAGAGTCATCATATTCTACAACTTTGCAGTTAAGGTATGAAGAGGCATTGTTAAGTGCTGTAAACTGTGACAAAGTCTGATGGCACTATTGTTTGATAGAGGAAGGAAGTGTCTTTGACTGACTCAAACCTTCCTCTTGATGACTGGTCATAGGCTCATCATTTGTCCATTCTTTTTAATTTAGCGTGAAATATACGCCTCTAAGTTTGTGAACATGTCCAAGGCTCAACAAATATCAGTACCACCAGCATGCAAACACCCAAGACCTGGGATGAGGTCAGCGAGTTTATCTGAGATCCTAAATTTATCTCAAAGAAAAATGCTTGTGTCTGCTCATCTTTGGAAAAAAACAACACACAGGACTCCCATGTTGTAATAGTATACCCTAAAACTGTAGCAGGCACACACACACATACACACACACACACACACACACACACACACACACACACACACAAAACACTCTGTACCAGCAGCTTTCCTGACTAATCTTCTGTCCAATCGTCTCTCTGCCTTTAGAGCCAACAGAGGTGATTGGTTCCAAGGTTGGTGACTTCATCGACCCCACAGATCTGGAATGTTCTCTCTGTATGAGGTGAGATTGACTTCAATTTACTCGAATTCAGACATGGAAATGTGTGTCTGAAACCAGCATACCACAATTGTATTTTTGGGCTAAGTAGGACATACAAAGGAGTCATGTTTGTTTTCTATTATGGGTGTAACGTTCACAATATTCATGCTTCGGTTCGATATGACATTGGTGTCACGGATAGGTACACTTTTGATACAGCAAGAAAGTAGAAATGCCAGAGAAATGTCCTTGATTTAAAAAAAAATTAATTAATTTTACTATTTTCAGAGTCTAGTTTAAATAAACAGGTTGCTGACATTGATTGACACCAACAGATATTTGCTAATACACAACCTACACTGATATCTCATATTACAATTAAATATGTGTGTTTGCCAGTAGTGCGTGTACTTCTCGCTCCTGTACCACTGGTTTGGTATGCACGTATGTGTCTGTGTGTTGGCATGTGCCTTCACATGTGTGTTGATGTCACTGATGTGTGTGTCTCTCTCACACCAGGCTGTTCTACGAGCCGGTGACCACGCCATGTGGCCACACCTTCTGTCTTCAGTGTCTGGAGCGCTGTCTAGACCACAACCCAAAGTGTCCGCTCTGTAAGGAAGAACTGTCTGAGGTAACTGACGCAATACAAGGACCACACTAGACCGCAGCTAAAACTGTCTCAAGCTTATGACATTAGCCCATATTATGCTGCTATACTGGCAACATCACAAATCAAAGAATGACACAAGAGCATAGCAGAACATTTCCCACCTGGAAAGGATAAATGCTATTCTGTACCACGATACCTTAGAACAGGTATGTCCAAAGTCTGGCCATGGACTGATTTTAAGTGGCCCTTAGCTAGTCTCGCAAAATATAGTATATGTGGGGAGAGCGCTGCCTCCCAACTATGCGACAGCGCTACCCTGGGCATCGTGCACCGCTCGAATTTGCCACCGTGCTGCGCTGCACTCAAAGTTAAAATTGTTTCAACTTTGACCTACTTACCGCTGACCTTTCTTACCTCGCGGTGAGAGAAGAGAAGCTTACTTATCATGTGAAGGCAGCTTAACAACAATTGTCTTCACTCATGGAGGACCCTGTACTCGTTCAGTTCTAGTGAAGATTGACCAGAATTATTGGGTTGTGAGGCTTTCACCTAATACCAGAAACAGAAACACCACATAGCAGACCCCAAATTCAAAGTGTCCCCTCTATAAGGAAGAACCCCCTAAATAAAGTAAATCTCTATTCGGGTCAGGTCATTGCAGCTCAATTCAGTTTAGATTAAACGCTAACTCTTGTGGATTTCATATCAAGGTCTTCACACTGCCACTGGGGTACATGGAGCTACTACAGGGGGTACTTGAGAAAAATGGGGAAATGGACAAATTTAAGAATAAATAATGAAAAATAAATCTGCTCAGGAGGCACTGATTGCAACTCCATTTCTTATTTTGTAATGTTATCCTCTGCAAAAGGTGGGTTATCACTTATTCATTGCATCATATGCTAAAGTTTTCTCTTGCCATTTTCTAAGCAAAGTGTTGTAGACTGGTAAAGGGGGTACTTGAAAGAAGTCAGGGAAAGGGGGTACTGAAGCCAAATGCTCTAGTGTATTAGAAAAGTATCAGGTGACAGTTTCCTCACATACTAAATGACTTCTCTGTCTGTCTCTATCTCCAGTACCTAGCACAGAGGCAGTACTGTAAGACGGCATTGATGGAGAACCTGATATCCCAGTATCTTCCCTCTGAGCTCATGGAAAGACAGAAGATCAATCAGGAGGAGATGGCTGAGCTCTCCAAGTAAGTGTGTACAGTAGGCCATATACTGTAGAGTTCCTATGTGGAACGTGCCCTTCTGAGGGTTGACCTACTGACCTACTGCAGCTGACGCCCTGGTCATGTGTCTGTCACACTGACACACTGACCTCTTAGCACATGCGTCAGTCGTTCAGTATCAGGTTCCTACAGGTACCTGCTTGCATCTCCCATAGGTACCCTCCCATAGCAGATTCCTTTTCACACAGTAATCATACCTTTTTGGCAGTTGGTCCAAGGTTCAGTTACAATAGTTACATATATATAATATATATATAATATATAATATATATATAATATAATAGAAGTTACATATATAGCCCAAGAACCAAATTTCAGTCATACTGTATATCCTGATCCATATGTTAAGAAGTCTGATGTGGGCCTACAAGTTGATTATGATTTAAATCGATGAAGTAATACAATTACTTAATATTTGTGGGGAATTTGCCATATAAGAAATAGAGATTCATGGCGTCACTTTTATTGATAAATGAATTAAAAGGTATTAAGAACAACTTTTTACTTCCATGCTTGACATCATGCATAGGGATTATCACAAAGGACCACGGGTTATATGGAATAAATGCATGAAGGAAAAATACTGCTAATCATAATCGTTATGTTTGTCCTGCATTGCTGCTGTGAAATTATATAGTTTAGAGGCTGTACTTAGAGGGGCAGGTTTAACCCACTTGATTATATTTCAATGCAATTTAAGAAGAATATATCTATCTTTCCTTAGATCACGGTCTTCCTATTTGCTCCATGAAATAATGTTGTTTTTCCATTCTTCTTTCTTTTCAGTCTCAACAAGAATGTGCCTATCTTTGTGTGTACCATGGCCTTCCCCACTGTGCCCTGTCCTCTGCATATCTTTGAGCCGTGCTACAGACTGATGATCCGCCGAGCTAAGGAGACGGGCACCAACTGCTTTGGCATGTGCCTGGGAGACAACCTCAATGGGTTAGTACATGATGATGATGATGATGATGATGATGATGTGTGTGTGCATGCGTGCGTGCATGCATGTGTGTGTGTGTGTGTGTGTGTGTGTGTGTGTGTGTGTGTGTGTGTGTGTGTGTGTGTTCTCGTGTGTGTTTGGGGCAACGAGTTGACTGGGAGGTTATGTTTGTCCGTTTGTCGGCAGGACATTTCAAAAAGTTTTGAATGGATTTACACGAAACTTGGGCCAACTTAGAACTGATTAACTTTCCACGCCCACTGGCCAAAAGGTGACGTGGTAATGGGTGTCGCCGATCACAAAAAAGGCAGCTAACTTCCAAACGGATTCATGTAACAAGACAAAACTTTGTAGATAGCTTGGCCTTGGTATGCACTCTACCGAGTGCCCTCTAGTTTCTCAACCACTAGGCTGTGGCCCACTGGTGGCCCTCGGAGAGCCATCTAGTGGGCCGCAGAGGACCTCTCACATCAAGATACTGTATCAGGATCATTCTGATACAGTCTATTCTGATACAGTCTACAGTATACATTCTGACACAATGACAGCCTATTAACCATCAGAAGTGGGCCTTGAATAACAAAAGGTTGCTATAATGGGAATGACTGAGAAATGGCATCTCATCTTTCTAACAACCTCCTCTCTTCTTCACCCTCTCCCTGCCCCTCCCCCACCTCTAGCTTTGCAGACTACGGGTGCCTGTTGGAGATCCGCAATGTGGAGTTCTTCTCTGACGGCCGGTCCGTCGTGGACACCATCGGCAGACGCAGGTTTAAAGTCATTGAGCACAGACAGAGAGACGGTTACAACACGGCCGACATCGAATACCTGGAGGACGTGAGGGTCTCTGGCGAGGCCGAGCGCGAGCTGCAGTCGCTGCACGACGCGGTGTACGACCAGGCCTTGCTTTGGGTCGACTCCCTCAAAGCCGAGCAGAAGGAGCGCATTTTAGGACACTTTGGAGCCATGCCTGAAAAAGACTCTGAACCACAGGTACACACACTACACACGTTCTTTACTTTTTACTCCCTTCTTAAAGACCTGTCTAATATACCATATATTGACACTCAAGAGTGACTTGAAAAGGCTGTCTAGCTCAATAACGTATGACTTCCTATTGATTTCCTGATTGACTTTGAATTGCCATTTGCCACAAGGGGGAGCCCGCATCTTTCCAGTCAATCGTCACCATGGCTGAAGCCAACAAATTTGAATAATAAAAATAATAGCAACCAATGGGTGATGTCACGGTGGCCACATTTTGATAATTATCGGGATAATATGGTTAATCGCAATTATTTTGGACAGGATAATCGTGACATGAACGTAACTGAATTGATATAGTTCAGGTTTCCATCTCGGATCGCAAAACATTGACACATGCATCTCTCTCTCTGCTCCCCTCCAGGCGAGTCCGAACGGTCCGTCATGGTGCTGGTGGCTGTTAGCTGTTCTTCCGTTAGAAGGCCGAGCCCAGCTACCCTTCCTGGCCCTCACCTCCCTGAAGGATCGTCTCAGTGGCATCCGCAGGGTTCTGCTGTTCATGGCCCATAGCAGGCACCGGTGACCATCCGCAACGTGCTGCTGTTCATGGCCCATAGCAGGCACCGGTGACCATCCGCAACGTGCTGCTGTTCATGGCCCACAGCAGACACTGGTGACCATCCGCAACGTGCTGCTGTTCATGGCCCATAGCAGGCACCGGTGACCATCCGCAACGTGCTGCTGTTCATGGCCCACAGCAGACACCGGTGACCATCTGCAACGTGCTGCTGTTCATGGCCCACAGCAGGCACCGGTGACCATCTGCAACGTGCTGCTGTTCATGGCCCACAGCAGACACCGGTGACCATCTGCAACGTGCTGCTGTTCATGGCCCACAGCAGGCACCGGTGACCATCTGCAACGTGCTGCTGTTCATGGCCCACAGCAGACACTGGTGACCATCTGCAACGTGCTGCTGTTCATGGCCCACAGCAGACACTGGTGACCATCTGCAACGTGCTGCTGTTCATGGCCCACAGCAGACACTGGTGACCATCTGCAACGTGCTGCTGTTCATGGCCCACAGCAGACACCGGTGACCATCTGCAACGTGCTGCTGTTCATGGCCCACAGCAGGCACCGGTGACCATCTGCAACGTGCTGCTGTTCATGGCCCACAGCAGACACTGGTGACCATCTGCAACGTGCTGCTGTTCATGGCCCACAGCAGGCACCGGTGACCATCTGCAACGTGCTGCTGTTCATGGCCCACAGCAGACACTGGTGACCATCTGCAACGTGCTGCTGTTCATGGCCCACAGCAGGCACCGGTGACCATCTGCAACGTGCTGCTGTTCATGGCCCACAGCAGACACCGGTGACCATCTGCAACGTGCTGCTGTTCATGGCCCACAGCAGGCACCGGTGACCATCTGCAACGTGCTGCTGTTCATGGCCCACAGCAGACACTGGTGACCATCTGCAACGTGCTGCTGTTCATGGCCCACAGCAGGCACCGGTGACCATCCGCAACGTGCTGCTGTTCATGGCCCACAGCAGACACTGGTGACCATCCGCAGGGTGCTCTGTTCATGGTTTCACAGCAGGCACTGGGATTCACACACCTGGAACATGCAGTACCCCCCCCCCCCAAAGCAGCAGTTGACCTGTTGATAATTGAACTCTAATGCACAGTATTCACTTTGCACCATACAGCAAGAAACCCTGCTGATTTCCCTTCTCATTCAAATAGCAACTATGTTCAGACAGCAGGAACATCTGGTTTGAAGCTGATTTGAGCTGCCTGCCTGAATGCTGCTTTAAAGCAAAGACATAGCAAATGTCCCACTTCACGCATAACAACCCACTCTATTAATAACTGGAGGACAAGGCAACAAAGCAAACACATTTCAGCATCCCTGAGCAGCATCAGGGACAACTGGCAACTAGCATCCCTGAGCAGCAGCAAGTGCAACTGGCAACTAGCATGGAAATCAACACCTTTGGCCCTCTCCAGACGCATCACATGCTGTGACTGTTTCATCTTACCCCATAGTGTGACTCCATCTCACACACAAACACACACACACACACTCTGCAGTCTTCTGTCTGTCTGCCTGTCACATGTCTGGCAGTGTACATGTACATTTCTGCAATAGACCAAACTCTGGAGTTGCCTTTGCGTGTGAATGCACTCGCTATAGTTGCGTGAACGATAATGATTGGATACAGTTAGCTAACACTAAGTTACAGTTGAATCTGAGAAAATGGTAATTGTTCACACATTTACCAGAGTTGGTAACAGTGTGCATTTACCACTTTGCCTCTTTGACCATAACAAGAAAATAATTACCTATTATTTTTGACAAAATTCTGTCTTCCTTCCATTTTGTTCATCCGAGCACTACAGTTGAATAACAATGGACTGAATCTTTACACGGGCGTGCTTTAAGCCTCTTGATCTTTGTGTTTTATTCATATTCTTTTTGATTTTGTCTATTTTCTGTCATTATTTATGACCGTGTGTGCATGCAGTGACGTTGTTTACATTTGGTCGAAAGAGATGTTGAGCTGCTCGATTTCTAAAGGCTTTTTTTTTTGTTACCTCAGAGAATCATAGCAATAGACCCCGTTCACACTGTTCAATCAGAGCCACTAACACAAAGCGTTTGTCCACGTTGTTGCCTGGGCTTTAGGGAGCCCACCCAGCTCAAAATGCCGGTATGAAGACGGGTTAAGCAGAAGCAGCTGCAACACCCATACACACTGACAGTCTTTCATTTCCTCTTACATCGCATTTCAAAAATATCTCCAATATATCTCTGATAATTAATCAGAATGAGCTGTAACAGCTGTTGGTCTTAAGCTAGGTTTTTACAAATTGCTGCTTACAGTTGTCTGCCAAGATGCTGCTATATTTTGCAGTTTTACATACACTTTATTTCTGTGGATTAACTGGATGTTTTTTTCTTTTGTTATTAATTTTGAAAGGCGACTCAGAGCTTCCTTCTACCGGCATTTTGTCCCAGTTTCCCAGTGAAAGTAATGGCTATAAATAGGTAATGATTTAGCATTTTATTTAAACATCATGTCTGCCACTGAAAAGCGCCTGGACAAACTCAAGCTTGCTCCGGACAGTTCCAAGCCCAGATGCGGAGCAGATACTGCTAGAGTCCCACCCAGACCCCTTATTTTTAGAACACCGGTGACCCAAACAGTGGAATTAATTCAACCGAATTTACTTGGTTTTCTATTTTTTTTGCTAACGTTATCTCCCATGCCTATGGCCGAGTATTTATTTCAGTATTTATTTTAATCTTTTTTGCACTTCCACGTTGAGTGAGTAAGGGAAAGAATGGGGTGGAGAGGTGAAGTACTAGTCAAATGTTTTTGATACGCTTTCTCGTTGGTACTGTATGTGTATGTTCATTCAGACCGGACCTGTCTGAACTGGTAGTACTATAGAAAATCGTTGGCAAGTGTGGCCCACCTATTTGTAGCTCCTAGCAGGCAAAAACAATTACTTAAGATTTTCAGTCTTTTGAGTTTGATTGATGTCTGCTACTAATAAAGGCCAATGCCTTCTATCAACCATAAAAAAAAAGTTTGCATTAACTATTAGGGGTCATTTCCCCATTTTTATGGCAAAACATTATTTCCTCAAAAAGTGTAAATACAATGTGAAAAAATGTGAAAACCTATAAACAAATATTTAACACACAAGAAACACCTACAATATATCATGCAAACTTTTTTTTAACAAAAATCTGTTTTGAAAACGGAAAAACTCTCTTGAGGCCTTGCTGATATCAGCTGATACCTGCTTTACGTCTCAAAGGCTAATCTCCATGGTCAGTATGAGAGACTGTTGATTGATTAATTGATTGATTTTATTTATGGATAGAGCAGAACAAAATCCAAGGGATAGACATGTAAAAGTGTGAACACTTTCCAACATGGTCCCTGGCCTCTGTTGAGTCCTCTTTTATTTTATATATTTTGGATTTTACACATGTCTATGTCCATCAGGTTCTTTGTATTTTATATTTTTCTTCTGTTATATTTATCTCATGGTGATCTCCTTATTTTATATGCAATATTACAATGTGTTATAATGTTAAAGGGCCAAAGCCATGCGATCCTGTACAGGAAGTAGTGGAGATATCATAGAAAAATAAGGTGATACTTTCCCCACAGCATGGTGTCAAAACTTTTCAGCTTTTAACCACAGTCAAATTGTTCCAATATGTCACACAATGAATTTGCTAGAATCACATTAACTAGTAAGAAAAAAATCACTAAATTATTGTTCCATGCCCCAAGTATTAAATTGTACTAGGCTTTGATGATGAGTGTAGGGGCAAGTTGCTCTTGAAAGTTGATCTGGAGTCAGATTTGCAGTTTTGTATTTGGGTTAATAAATAATATAATATACCAATAATGTTTGCTAATATTATAACTGGTAATTGGCAAGATGCAATGTTAAGGGAAATGCCAAGTGTAACACGTCATCACAACTCCGATGTAAATGCAAAAGACAGAAATTTGATTTGTGAACAAATTTTCCAAAAGTCACAAACAAAAATAGCAACGACTCCCCCTAATGAATGAGTTTGTCTTTGACAACAGAGCAGCTTAAGCTTTTTATCTGTTGACACCATCGTAGAGAGGAGCCAATTCCTTGCTTTGGGAGAGTTGTGCACTTCCATGTTTTAAGGTTGGAGTTCGGCTTGGGTAAAATATCTGTGAATTAGTGTGTTCATCTGCTGCAGTAGTTCTTAGTGCCTTAGGTTGGATTTCTTCCATTTTCACATGTGTTTTTTACTCTTTTTAAATGCAGCAGCAACTAGAGTGAGGCAGCGTGTCACAACCTGGGGTTTCCTAATTAAATAACATCTTCCCATAACGATCATATTAGTCCCATTGATTAGATCCTGCCCTTACAAAAGTGCTTTGACCATATTCATTTCCAGTATAGGCCGGTACCAAGTGGTTATAGAAAGTCTCAAACAAATTATACCTGCAAGAAGCTATTTTAACTGCTGATATGCTATAGACTGACTGAATGCATGGAATCACTTGGAACCAGCCTGTAAAAATGATTGGTCTCACTTTTTTTTAATAAGCGCTAATTCTATTTTGATCAAACGCCTTCATCAAATTTTTCACTATCTAACAAAGCGGCACCCCCTACAATTCTGGTTGGTTGCATAATGAGAGCAATCATTACAGAGACTCCATTGCATAGTAACTTTAAATTTTGTGCTTGGAAAACTATGGGTGCGGTCTTTTCATAGGTGAGCTGTCAGCAGCACAAAGATGATGAAGGTGCTAATTAGGAAACACTACCCAGGTTTTAAGCTATGATGCAGTCGGGCTAGGAGTCTTTACTGCGATGGCATTTCTCTTGGCCTCAAGTGTCGAATCCAAAAAAGGTCAGGATGCCAAGTTGCTTTTGCAGCTCGGATCAGCCGTTGATGTTTTTGTAGTGCTACACATTTTGCGATAGAGAGCCGATCAATCACACACACTTCCTCCACGTTTTCAGTGTTGCCGTAGCAGAAATTGGCTGTCGTCTGGGCCTTTTGGTCATTCAGCTATGCAAAAAAACAAAACAGTAGGGTGTCAGCTGCTGCCTGTGTTGACATATTGTCCTTCCCGAATTCAATTGAAACTTGGACCCTGTGAGCTGAACAAGTGTAGGCCTATCTACCTCGAGCTTCCCCCCAGAGCGCTTCCAAGAAACAAAGAAAAAAAAAAGCTGTGTAAAGCTTTGTGGCTTGGTCGTGTTCTCGTCGTCATCGTCTTTCCTCCGTTTTCAAAGTCTGGGCGAAGCCGAAGATCTCACCAAACCTCGCCCCT
Organism: Poromitra crassiceps; assembly: GCF_964638095.1. Classification (NCBI taxonomy): domain Eukaryota; kingdom Metazoa; phylum Chordata; class Actinopteri; order Beryciformes; family Melamphaidae; genus Poromitra; species Poromitra crassiceps. The sequence continues at coordinate 20,803,403 of NC_139634.1, forward strand.
CCAGAACAATGAGGAAAAACCTGGGTTATTTCCTCATTGGTGCCCAAAGTTTTTTTTATATATATATATTTTACAATGGTTTGTTTTGGATCTGAAACACTAAGAGAAATACTGTCACTTACCCACTAAAGTTTGACAAAGTTGCCATTGATTACAAAGGTTTCTGTACTGTGACACCAGTGATATATGTGAAAGAGGTTTCCAAATATTGGAACTATTTGAAGGAGCTAGCGCTTCATTTACATTCCCAGCCAATTGAACAGCTTAAGTTTAAGACTTCTTTAAACCTCTATTTAAGCAGGTTCAATAGAAACAAAATCATTATCAAATATTTGAAATGACTTCAGTCGCTGCATCACCTGAGGCTGATGCTCGCGGCAGACTGTTAGGAAAAACTATGGCCTCTAAAAGTGTCTGTGTGCATCTTACACAACATGAATGTATGTCTTGACTCTCGACTCTATGTTTTCGACAGGAAACATTTTAGTAGTTTGCAAATGTGTATTCCATACAACGACAACTTGTGAATAAATCAAAAGTTGTGCTCTCCGGAGCACATGCCGGACTGGACCTGAGCCTCAAGTCTCTTTTGTTTGTGTTGTTCATGGTGGGCTGGGTTACTGTGTGGAATCAGTTCAGATTGATGATTACTGCCTTTAATTGCTTTCCAGTCATTCACAAGTTCAATCAGTATCAGCAATCTCATTACTGGCAAAACCTGATATTGCACCAACAGCAATATCATGTAGCCTACTGTACAACTATGACGTCACCAGTGTTGTAGTCAAGTCACTATCTCGAGTCCAAGTCGAGTCGAACCAGACTCAACCACAACACTGGACATCACTGTCTATAAAGTGACCTGTTGCGTTTTTTGTGCACTTGCAACACCAACTTTGGTGATTTTTATGGTTTGACTTCAAGTGAATGGTCACATGCTTCTCTATGGGTGGAGAAAATTCTACAGCTCAAGATTCAAGATTTTTATTGTCACTCCGTTGTAAAGCAATCAATATTGTGACTAAGATTGCTTGTAAAAACGTGATGTTAACAAGTCGAAAAGAGATACAAGTTACCCTGTAAAAAACTATCCAAATGGTTCGAGAGGTTTTTGAGTAATCAAAGCTTTTCTTTTCTTTCTTTCTTTCTTTCTTTCTTTCTTTCTTTCTTTCTTTCTTTCTTTCTTTCTTTCTTTCTGTCTTTCTTTTTTACAATTGCCCCTGGTCTCCCCTACACCTTACAGAAAGAGGGAGAGGGAGGAGAGAGAAGGAGGGATGAATGTTTGTGCGAGTGATCAGGAAGGTAGAGTATTCAAGAGAGAGAGATCAGGGTTGATCTGTGTGGTTTTCAGATTTTAGGGGCAAAACAAGGCAGAATTGAGTGACAGCTTGTCTCCACCACACATACGCTTTAATAAGTCTGAAGTGCACACTGGAAGAAGAAAAAATACATTGGCCACTACATGCACATCTTTGAAGTATATCTATCTGCACATCTTTGAAGTATTTATGGAGGAAATAAGTGAATTGGAACAAGTTTAACAAAAAGTAAAGGTTCTAATTAAATTAATTGATTCTAATTGTCAGTTATGTTGTGTGAAGCGTCTTCATGAATAGGATGGTGTCTCGACACTGAACACCATCCTCCCCCCCACCGGCTGAGCTGTCCAGAGAAGAGAAGGCCGACACCACACCAGATGAGCCACACTTCCAGCCTCTAATGACAGCCATATTGTTTCATGTTGTGGGATTTGGTGATGTCTGTTGCCCCTAGACCGAGCTTGCTAGAACTATCTTACTGAACCTGTAACACTGTACTTACCCTGTAAGTTACAGGCTCTGTTATAAAGCATTACCCCCAGGTTTAATATGTTCTCTTTAGTATGGGGAGGAGTAACAGGAGTTGAAGAGATCAGCCATCGTTGTTCAGCTTTTATCTGGACGAGCCTTACTCAGCCCTATTTAGGAGTAAGTTTGGATTTGACTGGCCACACTGGCTCTTATGTAAGTTTGGATTTGACTGGCCACACTGGCTCTTATGTAAGTTTGGATTTGACTGGCCACACTGGCTCTTGTGTAAGTAGTTTGAAAACTGCATTAGTTTAAGGGAATAAAAAGACAGGACTGAATGGTATGGCTCTCTGCTCTGTCTTTTCTCATTGGTTTTAAAAGAAAATACAACATCTCTCTCTCTGTCTTCTGTCTCTGCTGTCTCTCTTTCCATCCATCCATCCCCTCTCTCTTCTGTCTCTCTGTCTGCTGTCTCTCTATGTCCATCCCTCTCCCCTCTGTCTTCTGTCTCTCTTTGTGTCTGCTCTCTCTGACCAGCTCTCTAACCTCTCTCTGTCTTTTGTCTCTCCGTCTTCTGTCTCTCTCTCTCTGTCTGTCTGTCCAAAATCCTCTCCCCTCTCTCTGTCTTGTCTCTCTCTGTGTCTGTCCAAAACCCTCTCCCCTCTCTGTCTTGTCTCTTCTGTCTGCTGTCTTGTGTCCATCCCTCTCCCCTCTCTGTCTTCTGTGTCCGTCCCTCTCCCCTCTCTCTCTGTCCATCTCTCCTCACCTGTTTCTGCCAAGTTTGTCAGTTATATAACCTGTAAATGAGAAGGTCAGCAGCACCCAGCAGTCATTGCTATGGATACTTGGCACTGACGCACACACGCGCGCACGCACGCACGCGCACACACACACACACACACACACACACACACACACACACACACACACACACACACACACACACACACACACACACACACACACACACACACACACACACACACACACACACACACACACACACACACACACACACACCTTGGCTGGTCCGGTGGCTTGTAGCAGCATGTGATGTGATGCATGTGTCAGAAGTAGGGCAACGGCAGCAGCATTATCTAACTCACCCAGAAAAGACATCTGGGGAGTTAAGGCAGCCCTCTCACTGATTACAGCTTTCTGCGCGCGTGCACAGACACACACACACACACACACACACACACACACACACACACACACACACACACACACACACACACACACACACACACACACACTGTGTAAGCTGACCGAGGCTCACTGATATGTCCTCCACAGTGCACACAATATTTTATTTTCAGTTTTTTTGGAACAAAGAACAAACTCAAAACACAGGGAGAGAGAGAAAAAAAGGCTGACTGTGTAAATCAATCAATTCAATAAATAAATCTTATATTTATATAGCACCAAATCATAAGTTATCCCAAGGCGCTTTACAAATAGAGCAGGTAGGAAACCACCTTCTGTGTGTGTGTGTGTGTGTGTGTGTGTGTGTGTGTGTGTGTGTGTGTGTGTGTGTGTGTGTGTGTGTGTGTGTGTCTGTCTCTGTGTGTGCGTGCGTGTTAGTGTCACCTACTGGTGCTCATTTCTACCGTGCGTCACCAAACCCTCCTCCATGTGGGTTTGCCAGTTCAAAAGCCTTTAACTGGAGGCAGCTAAGATATTCAAAAACATGACATTTGCCTTTGTAGCTTTCAAACCCACATACGTGCCTGGATTGGGATTTACATATTCATGAGAATTAGGTCATAATATTCACTTTCATTCCACAATAAGTTTTACAGATAGATGAGACAAAAACAGAAAGTGTGATCTCATTTGTTCTTTACTGCACATTTTATGTACAAGACAAACTCTCAAAGGCGATACAAAATCAAACTAAATGCATAAAACATATATACTATGTTTATATGTAACTATATATTATATAGTTACTGTGAGACAGAGAGACAGATTTAATAGAGAAACGGGATGAGAAACTTGCGTTTCCTTTAGTGATGCAGAAAACTCAACTTCTGCAAGTTGCCAATATGTATTTTGATTTCATTTTTATTTTTGGTTGTAATGAATCTGTAGAAAATATTTCATGACACTGGGACCAACCCTAAAATATGCACTGTAAAACATTCTGCAGTTCTCCTCAAAATATCCCAAAAAAGGAAATTAAAAATATAATTTATATTGACAATCTGACACCTGTTGGACACACTCACTTGGCTAACAGAGCTGACATCATTGGTTTAGTCTGTGTTGAGAATGTTACAAGAGATATAAAAGTGAAACAACACATTGACATTGAAACAACATGACACACAGGGAACATTTTGAGACTTAAGATAAGTGATTTCACGACAGATCACGAGTCGACCAACTACATTTCTTCTCCACCAGTTTTCTTCCTTATGCCGTATTATGGTATATTTGCCACTTTCATGCTGCTGCAACATCATCAACTCTGTATCGTCCCCCTCATTCTAATCTGGACTCTGTGTTGAATCCTCGATCAAATAATGCCTCCTTCTTTTCCGTCACTAATCTGGCATGGAATCTGTGGCGCGTTGGAGAAACAACAGTGTGCTCTCTCATCCAGGCACATTATAAAGCACTGGGGCTCTTGGATCCGCTTCAAAAAAGTCCACAAGCAGGAGTTTAAGAAACACTGACTGAGATTTATGAGTTCAAAGAATGGAGAAGGAAGGAAAGAAGGAAGTGCCAGTGTTCAGCGTGTGATTGGTGGGTTAGGTACCAATCCGAAGCCTGAGGCCAGGAAGTAGAAAACAACAGATATATATATATACTCTGGGTGTGCAAATGCGTTCTGGTCCATCGAGCTGGCTCTCGGCCCGCACAGTAAGCTCAGAGCCTCTCGGGGCCCCGTGTAGACGTTAACCCCTCATTGGACGATCTGCGGCATCTCGCTCCAGGCTTTGGCCTTCTTCTTGGCCAGCGCCATCCAGGGGGGCTCGTCCTGTGGCGAGGCTGGGGAAGCGGAGCCCAGCGTGGGCAGGCTCACTCTCTGGGACAGCTGGGCGGGGGGTCTCTGGCTGGGGGGCGCAGAGGAGGAACTCTGGGGCATCTCGGATGAAGGCGGGGGAGCTTTGGAGAGAGACGTGGGGCCGGCACAAGAAGGGGGTCTCTGGGGAACAGGCACCGGAGTCGGGGGGCAGGAGAGGGCTCTCTGGGGGGAGGGTTTGGGGGCAACGGGGCAAGGCGCCGACTGGGGCTTTGGAGGCTGGGGTGGGACTGGAGTCGGAGGAGAGAAAGCCCTCCTGGGCTCTTTTTCCACAGGTGCCGCAGGCTTGGTGAGCTCCAATGGACTCACTGTGGGTGGATGGAAAAAGATACACACAAGCATACACACACACACAAAACGGCATATTAGAGGGAATAACAGTCATATTACACAACAGCATCATGTGTATAGGGCGTGCCTGACAGCATAATATGAATTGTGGCATATTGGGTAAACCAATCAGAACATGCAGGTGAAATGGGGCGATAGAGTCTCCACCCCCTTTGGTGATGGTAATGGAGTACGGCAGGGGGCGTGGTTACTCTCCCCAGCCCTCGTTAATTTATACATGAATGATTTATCTGACCAGCTAAGAGGCTGTAAAACTGGTTGTATGTATGATTGGCAGCCCCCTAGTGAACCATCTTATGTATGCCGACGATCTGACAATTGTTTCTCTTTGCAGTGCTGGGTTTCAACAGCTGCTGAATATTTGTTCTGAGTATGGTGTCAAATTTGATGTGAAATACAATGTTAAAAAGAGTTTTGTTATGATATGTGGAACAAAAGGGGACAGGGACTTCACTTTAAAAAAAAATTTATCTGTTTTGTGATCAAACAAAAGATCTGGGACACTACAGATCAAATGTCTGATGATGATGATGACATGTATAGGCAGTGCCATATATATGCACAAGCTAACATGTTGGTGAGGAAATTCTATTTATGTTCAGATTATGATACAATGAATCTCTAGAAATGACTGTACTCCTCTTTATACTGCCCCCTTGTGGGTGAAGTTTAAAAAGCAAGCATCCACAAGCTTTAGGTTTCCTCTAATGCACGTGTCAAACTCAAGGCCCGGGGGCCAAATCCGGCCCGGGACCTCATTTTATGTGGCCTGCTAACAAAGAATACAATTTGCGCAATACAATTCTAATTCTAGTTATTTCTAACAGTTGTAGGCCATTATTTTTTCCTATAATTCTGCTTTCAGAATACTAGGCATTGATTCGTAGGTAGTGGCCTTGCCTGCCCTGCAGCTCGCCGAGCTGGCCCTGCAGCTTGTATACGCAGCTCGACGGCTGTGCCGACTCACTTGCTCCCTCAACCGCCCTGCAGCTTAGCTCGCCTGCTGTGCGGGCTCACTTGCTCTTATGACATCACTGATGACATCAGTGACATCTTATGACATCTTAAAAACTATTACTGACATCTCCTTGCCTGACAACTCCTTTCTAGTGTCCTTTGACATGGAGAGTTTATACACTAACATTCCACATGATGGTGGATTAGAAGCCATGGAGTTCTACCTTGACTCCAAGAAAGACCCTCCCCCTGTGGAACTGCTTGTGTCACTTATCAAGTTTATTTTAAAATCGAATTACTTTATGTTTGATAACAAAATGACTCCTCTTTGAACTTCCCTACAGCTGTGCAGCAATCTCTGACACAGGGGACAATCGTTGCCAAAAAACCCATTTTAAAGGAATGGAAGTCCCCCTCCCCACCATCTTTTCAGCTATGGTTGGCGGGTATGATCTCTGTCATACGGATGGAGAGACTTAGGTTCCTGAGAACCAACTCACTCTGGAGATTTTCGGTTGTTTGGTGTTACAGCTTGTGGTGCATAAAAGACGAGATGAGAGTTTTCTTCCGTTTCTGGCCTACCTTGACGAGGTTAGGGATGATGGGTGACTCGTGTGGGACCCCATACCATGCATAACCTTTACAAGCACTTTCATTGTTGTAATATTGGAGTGTGTGTGTGTGTGTGTGTGTGTGTGTGTGTGTGTGTGTGTGTGTGTGTGTGTGTGTGTGTGTGTGTGTGTGTGCAGGGGCGTCATGCAAGTCAACAATCTGAGGGGGCGAACTCAGGCGCACACATGAAGTGCGGCGCCAAAAAAAATGTGGGGGGTTGGAAGCCAGATTTAGAGGAATATCTCATTTTAAATTAACAGACTGAGCAGGTGTAACCATAAGGCTATTTTCCAAACTGCTCAGCCTCCTGGAAAGATCCATAATCACCAGACTAAGTACATTGCCACTGCCCAGGCTCAATGGACTTGACAAAAAAGGGAGACCACACGTTTCAAAGCAATGTAACACAATGTTTATTTTGGCTGGTATTGCCTTTTCAGAAGGTAGAAATATTTTCTCTTCCATTAGTCTCATCTAGTGTCCTCTAGATCAGGGGTTCCCAACCTTTTTTGTGCCAAGGACCGGTAGATACATGGAAAAAAAGTTGCGGACCGGTTGTCAATTTGAATGGTTTTAGTTACATATATATTTACTCACCAGGTGGCGACAAAGGGTAAATAACAGCCTTTTGTGTTGTACTGTATGTAGCCTATACAGTATTTATGTTTTTGTTTTAACTACAAACATAAATAAACGTCAACTTGAAACTATGTTTCAACTACCATACACAGCCTATAATATTATAGCCTATGTTTATTAAAAAAAGAAGAAAATGTTTTGTTTTTTCCCCTCAAAAATCTGAGAGGGCAATTGCCCCCTCAGTTACAATGGGCATGAAGCTAAATAACCTAAAAAAGAAAAAAGTTTGATAACAAATATTATTTACAATCTCAAGGTACTAGTATGGGGTCACCAATCGCCCCAAACTATGCTAATTGGTTCACGGGTTTATAGGAAGACAAATATATATTTATTAACAACAATCCCTTTGCTAATATAAAAAGCACTCACCCCACTCTACATTTTGCCATGGACTACAGTCGTGAAAAAGATAATTTCCTGGATCTTTTGATTACAAGGAATGAAAATAGAAAATTGGATACATCAAATCAAGTAAGAGACTAAATCCAACAAGGTTTTTGAGGTGAACGCAAGTGGAATTTCCTGAAAGGTTCAAATGACCTCTGTGTGTGTGTGTGTGTGTGTGTGTGTGTGTGTGTGTGTGTGTGTGTGTGTGTGTGTGTGTGTGTGTGTGTGTGTGTGTGTGTGTCTGTGTGTGTGCGCGCATGTGTGTGCGCGTGCATGCTCTGACCTTTGCCTGTGGATTGGGGTGTTTTGCAGTGCCCCCTGCAGGCAGCTGAGCTGATGTACTGAGGCAGGGAAGACTTCCTCTCTGGGTCCTCCTGACAACAAATACAGACAGAGTCACTTCTCTACATCTAGACACAGTCTGTTCTCTAAGCACTGGCTGAAAATACATGGGAACAGACGGAAGCCGGAAAAACACACTAGCAGAGTAAGAATTGTCCCATAAAAGCATATTTCTATCAGAAACAATATTTTAGACTGTTGGAAAACTAAACCTAAACATCGACATCATGTTAGGTATGTGAACTTCAACATATTGGTCTGTAACTAGCAAAATTGGCCATGTGTATCTCTGACATGGTGTTCAAATCTAGGTTACAGAGCTATGATATGCCTATCTTTCACTTAAAGTCCCTGGAAACCAAAATCCACAAAAACGTTCTAACTATGTTATTTAGGGTCTTATGTTAGTAATTTTGTGCCTCCGAAATTATTATAGATTACTTTCAACCCAAAGCCTTAAAATCGCCACTTTTCTACAAGATTCTACAAAGTACTTCCTCATTGAAGACAGCAGTGCGCGAGGTGCTAAAACGCAGGAGCTTATGACGTCATAAGCTCTATATAACCTTTGTACATGCGCGCAATCTGCCCTTCTCCTTTTGTCCGTTCTTTGCCCCCAGTGACAGCGCTCCCTCAGTGTCCGTCTGCCTCCCACTCTGTGCCGAGCGCTATGCTCCTATGCTGCTCTCGCTCGCTCTCTCGCGCTCTCTCTCTCTCTCTCTCTCTCTCTCTCACTCTCACTAGTCCCGAGAGAGAGAGAGAGAGAGAGAGAGAGAGAGAGAGAGAGAGAGAGAGCACACAGAGTGGGAGACAGACACTCAGCAAGCGCTGTGGGGGCAAAGAACGGACAGAGATCTCTTCCTCTCAGAGCAACGCGCGAACACACACACACACACACACACACACACACACACACACGGTGTGTGCACTCATCTCTCTTTCTCTCTTTCTCCGTTTCCCCCCCCCCCCTCTCTCTTGCGCTCTCCGAGAGACAGAAATTTCCCTGCTGTAGATGGGACACGCCCACACAGCCCGCGGGAGAAAATACACTCTAAAAAATAATGAAATCTCATGAGTTTTGCCATGGCTGTCAAACCTAAATTTATATACTTTGCGACGTTCATCATCGTTCAAATTTGGCTGGTGGCTTATTAACATAGGGTCCTGTGATGTGATGAACTCAAAATGCTAAATAATAAAGAAATATTTCTGGTTTCCAGGGACTTTAAAATAAGTAATCATAAGTTGCACACTTCTCTCCATATGAAAATATTTATATTAGATCACCAACATGTTTTGGCATTATGCCTTCTTCAGGGTGTCATGAAAGTGAAAATTCCCCTGGACCTTAAATAGAGACAGTTGTCTATTATTAGTGACGTCACATGACCAGCCACCAATGCTCCTTTCTTTTCTCTTGATTTGTTATATGATAACACCACATTGAGGCTTTTACAATATGGGAAAAAGTTGACCCAAAGTTGACCAATGCAAATAAAATACACACAGTTAAGTTGCTAAAGCAGAGTTTAAAGCAGTGTAACAAATAAAAGCCAAACTGAATATTACGTTGTCAGTTTATATTCTCTTATAGGGTGAACGCCCAGCCCATGTTATTGCCATCTGTCGACTTCAGAGGAGAATTCAGCATGGCCCGCGTCCAATCTATCATGGTCCACAGACTCACACACTGTTTTATTCAGTGTGATCTCTCACACACACACACACACACACACACACACACACACACACACACACACACACACACACACACACACACACACACACACACACACACACACACACACACACACACACACACACACACACACACACACACACACACACACACACACACACACACACACACACACACACCTTGGCAGTAGTGTCATCCAGTGAGTTGTCTTTGTAGATCCTCTGTTTCTGTCTGGCCACAGAGATCCAGCAGGGGGCATCAGATCCAGAAGCACCACGACCTGCTGCTGGCTCTGAAACAACAACACAGCACACATGATTTTACAGCAGTAGGTGGTGAGGCTCTTTCTGAATGTGAGAACCCTGTGTGTGTGTGTGTGTGTGTGTGTGTGTGTGTGTGTGTGTGTGTGTGTCTGTGTGTGTGTTTGTGTGCATACCTGGTGGGGTGCGCTTGCTTTTCACACCACTGTCTCCTTGTAGCTCTGGTTTCCTAGGAAGGATGGGCTTGTTGCCGATTGCCTGACCTATGGAAGGCTTAACACTGATTGGCTGTGGTGGGTCAACCTTGCTGCCAGTTGGTTGGGAGGGCAGCTCGGGGGCGGGCTGAGTGAGAGTAAATGAAATCATTGATAAATAAAAACATCACATTCCCTAATGGTGAATATTCTGAACTTCTAAACATGAGACATCCAAACAGCAAGACGCTAAGAACAAAGTCAGGGTTGTAACCTCTGTGTTTTCCTCCTCCGAGCCGTAGCGGTGCGGAAGCACCGTCTTCCTCAGCCGAACTCCAAATGCGTTTTGTGGGTTCCCCTCCAGTAGAACAGGGCTCTCTGGAGAGGGGAGGGCGGACAAAGTTGTCACACTAGTCTGTGGTTCAACTTTGATCAAGTCAAACCGGGGTTTTGTTTTTTATTTTGAAAAAAAAAATCTCCCATTTTCTCCCCAAATATTTCTAATTTCCTGTACTGGTCATTGCTCCACCTGCTCTGCTGATCTGGGGAGGGCAGTAGACTAGCACATGCTTCCTCTGATACATTTGCAGTCACCAGCCGCTTCTTTTCACCTGACTGTGAGGACTTTCACCGGCAGGATGTAGCATGTGGGAGGATCATGCTATTCCCCCCAGTTCCCCTCCGCACGAACAGGCGCCCCAATCGACCAGAGGAGGCACTAGTGCAGCGACTAGGACTCATGCCCCACCGGCTTCACACCCACAGTCATGGCCAATTATGTCTGTGGATGTGTATGCGCACATCCACAGAGTCGCATCGAGAGCCTTAATGAGCATTACTGACCCATACCAGCTGGCAGGGATGGAGTTTCTGCAGGCAGTCACACGTGGATTACTTGATGCAGAAAACATATACAGAAGGTAAGCATTGTCCATCTGCTTTATATTAGATTATAATGCTAAAAAAGCAGGATGAAAATCGGCAAAGCCTTCCTTTAACTTTTCAGTTACATTTAGGTCTGGTTTTGTAAAAACCAAGGACCCAAATGTGGCATGTTTTGGGACAAATAAAAAAATCACAGTGAAATGCTTCATTTACAAACCTCCATCACAGGGTTTTCATCATTGAACCGCTCATCAAATAAAGCGTCCTTACCTTCTCCGGTGGCTGCAGGCGAGGTCTGGGCCTTCGTAGTGATACTTCCTGCGCTCCTGGGTCTGCCAGGGCTCAACACCACTTCGGCCTTGACCGAGCTCGCTGGCTCTGCTTTCGCCAACGGCTCTTTCTTCGCCTCCCCCTCCACACCTCCAGAGGGAACCACCTCTGCCTCCACCACTCCAGAGGGAGTCGGAGAGGAAACGGGGGAGGAGGGAGAAGCGGGAGCAAAAGGCTCTTTGGGGCTCTCACCTCCTGCAGAGTGCGACCGCTGCCAGGCGGGGGCGATGGTGAACCTGACTTTGCTCGGATCTGAACCACTGGATGGCTGCGGGACTGCTTCTGCTGACTTGGCTTCTTCTGTGGTGGCTGCTGCAGTAGAGGACTCTTTTGCTAGCTCTTCTTCTTCCATGGCATCCGCTGGTGCTTCACCTGCGGGCGATTGCATCTTCGTATCTTGCTCTGTGGTCACTGCGGCAGGAGAAGATGACTCGTTGACGTCTTCGCTGGTGTCTGCTCCACTGAGGGACTGTCGGAGTGGAGACTTGGCTTTCTCCCAGCTGGGAGAGACTAGATTTATATGGAGAGTGGTAGTAGAGCTGGGTGTAGTGGGAACGCTGGTCTCACTGTTGTCCTGTGTTTGAGTCTCAGAAAAGCCCTTTGACTCTGGAAGAGAGAGAGAAGACGGCCTAAAGGAGATGGCGGCTTGTTCATTGACTGTTTGATCTTGTTGGTCTATGTCTCTTTGTTCTTCCTCTGGGTGTTTCACATCCGGATTGGCTATCTCTATACCCACTTGTTCCTCGTCTACTTGGACTATTTCCCCAGTTTCTCGATCACCGTCCTCTTGGAGCGCATCTGGTTGGTTTCCTTCAAAGTCTTCCTCTCTGTCCGATTTTTGGTCGATCTCTACACCTTCCACTGGTCTCGCTTCTCCATTGCCCATCTCATCTACAGAGCTTTGTCTGGAAGCTGCTTGGCCCTCTTGCGCCATTGTGAAGGTTCGGTCACATGGCTCGACAGAGACCTGGTCTTGGGCCATGCACTCTGGGGTGAAGACTCGGTCCTCTCCAAGTACATTGAGCCGTTCATCTGCCTCATGCTCTGGCACATCAGCTCCAACCTCAAGAACAGTCAGCTCTCCTACATCATCGTCTTCCTCTTCTTCCACTGCCTCCTCTCTCTCCTCCTCCTCTAGCTCCTTCTCCAGCTCTATGGCCGCCTCCTCTCCCTCACTCTCTCCTGCTCCTTCCTCCTCCTGTTTGGCACTCTGTCTCACAGGCAGATCATTTCCGCCCTCTTTGGCGCAACATTCAGGTTCTACCTCCTGTGCTTCATCTTTCTCTCGCTCCTCTTCTTGCTGGAAGAGAAGAGGAGCAAAGGGATTTGACATTTTAAAATGTGTATACACAGTGCGTCGCACACAAAAACACACAATTAGCACACACCTAAGGGCTGGGTATCTGCACTCAATATCTTTAAGGTATCAAACAAACAAAATACCTTCTCCAGTCAAACGATAGCTGCATTTGATCCTTTTTGTACACAGAACTAGAAAAAAAAACTATTTGTATGGTTTTGCTCACAGTCAATCACAGCAATCGTTCTTTGATTTTATGTGACTGTAATGTAATTACGGTAGCTAAATACTCCAGCAGCAACTCATACAGTCATACAGTCTGTGGTGGTGAAGTCAACCGGTGTCCGGGTAGTGTAAGGGTAGATTCCCTGCCTACCAACACGAGGGTCGCAGTTTCGCACCCCCGTGTTACCTCCGGTTTGGTCGGGCGTCCATGCAGGCACGAATTGGCTGTGTCTGCGGGTGGGCAGCTGGATTAGGGGTATGTCAGGTTAATTATGGTGCTAGTCTACGGCTCTTCCCAGATCGGCAGAGGGTGGAGCACCCATACAGTCTGTGGTGGTGAAGTCAACCCATACAGTCTGTGGTGGTGAAGTCAACCCATACAGTCTGTGGTGGTGAAGTCAAGGGTGGTATACGACAGTTCAGTTCAGTGTGCTGAGATGCTATACTACACGCCTGTGGTGTCTGATAAAAAATAAATGCATAACATGCGGATTACCTCTATTATTATGTGAAGTACTCTATATGTATCTGTATCACCAGCCCGACACACAATTAATTATTGAATTATCTTTAAAACCACTGTAATCAAGATATGACAAATGAATGAACAATACATACACCATGTTGTCTGAATCGTTCCACCACTTCATCCTCTTCCTCCTTATCCTCTTCTTCTAGATGTTCCTCTTCCTCTTCGTTTTCAACAGCTTGACAGGAAGAGGCACCTCCAACCTCCTCCTCTTCGGTGGGTCGACCGAAGAGGGGGGGCAAGGAGCAAGAAGGAGGGGTCTGATGACTGACAGGCTCCTCCTCCTTGTCTCCTTCTTTAGTCTCCGCCTCTCCAGTGTCTGTCTCTCCCCCCTCCCTTGCCTCCTCCACCTCTGCCTCACTCTCCTTTGCCCCCCCCCCTTCACACTTCATCTTCAAGACCACACTGTCCGTGTCCAGGCCCAAAGAGTGAGAGGTGTCCAGGCCCAAAGAGTGAGAGGTGTCCAGGCCCAAATAGTGAGAGGTGTCCAGGCCCAAAGAGTGAGAGGTGTCCGGGCCCAGAGAGTGAGCGGTGTCCGGGCCCAGAGAGTGAGCGGTGTCCGGGCCCTGAGAGTGAGAGGTGTCCGGGCCCTGAGAGTGAGAGGTGTCCGGGCCCTGAGAGTGAGAGGTGTCCGGGCCCTGAGAGTGAGCAGTGTCCGAGGCGAGAGAGTGAGAGGGGTCCAGGCCCAGAGAGTGAGAGGGGTCGGGGCCCAGAGAGTGAGAGGTGAGCGGAGTCTTCAAGGAGCTCAGCACCTCCTGTAGGAAGGAGCTCTCCTCCTCCCCGTCCTCCCCACCAATGCTACTCAGGAGGACACCGTCTTCTTCTTCTTCTGCTCCCAGTGCAAAGTCACGTTCAACCCCGTTCTCCTGCATTCCATAGGCGATGCCTGGAGGGTCCAGCAGGTGCTCTGTCTGGCCAGCAGGGGGCTCTGGAGTGGCCCTAGGAGCAAAAACAGGAGGAAGGGTCAGGTGGCTAGGAGTAGAAAACACAGAGGGGTCAAACAGCTAGGAGATGAAAACAAGGAAGCTGCTAGGAAGAGAAACGTAGGAGGGGACAGATGAGATGTGTTGCCCTTGAACTAGGGATGCACCATATTGGATTTCTTTTTGCAGATATCCGATATTTTCCAACTCTTGACCGATTGACAATGCCAATATAGGCATGAATGTTTTACACCTAATTTCAGAGAACATAAAGTATCTGCTGTAGTGGAAGTGCTGGACGCCGGTCACATGGTGTTGAGCATTTAGTCAAGCATGGAGCATTTGGGTATTATTAAACTGTAATTGTATTGGCCCCTCATATCGATAGAAATGTTTGTTTCAAGCCAATGCTGATGTTTCATTCTAAAACCTTTAACGGCCGATATCGAAGACATGGCGATATCGCCGTGCATGCCTACTTGGAAACACTTAACACATAGAATTTTGTTGAAATATTACACATTAGTTAAAAATAAGTTGAAATGACCTGTTAAACATTTCTGTTTCTATTAGCTTTAACACACAAGGTGATCTTCTAAACACACAAACTGATGCCTATGTATGTGTGCGCTCATGTCAACACAATAGCTAACATAGCTCAACATGAAGGCTTCCTCCAGTGAATCACCTAAGAGACGAGGCTCTGGACCTGGGCTTGGAGGAGGCGTCTGGACCTTCCTCCTTAGAGACACATGGCTCCAGAGCAGAGGAAGTGTCTGGGCCATGAGAAACATCATGTCCTGCGTCCAGCTCCTTCTCTCCCACCTCCTCCTCCTCATCTCTCCACAGGGGGTGTTTGGAATGCTGCGGTCTGTCGGCCTCCTCCTCTCCTTCTTCCTCCTCCTCCTCTGGTGTCAGCTGACCACCGCTCACTTCTGGAACACAGAGAGGCAACGAGCGTGTCAGCCCGCGGCCATGATGAGACGTAATGGGCAAGGCACTGAGGGCCATATCTTAGTGCCAGGGCCAGGGCAAGCGTTATCTTTGCTTTGTTGCTAGCACTCAAAATCAGTGGTAATTAAAAGAAGAAAAAAAACGATTTTGAGTGCTAGAAACTAGCAAGGATAACACTTGCCCTGGCCCTTGCACTTGCACTGGGCGTAAGATATGGCCCTGAGTCTTGAAGTGAAAAGGAAAATATGGTAGAGTAGAATAGAGTGTTCACCTCCTGTCCCCTGCTGCTCACTCTCCTCCGAAGCTTCAGGTATAGAGGTGCTCAGCCTCTCCTCCACCAGAGAGTCTCCTTCTGTACTCAAGTCCAGCTTCTACATGGATAGAAGACATGGTCCAAATCAAAGCTCTGCACCCATTCAGTGCGTTTGTCAGAGTTCCCAGTCCCACACCTTCTTAAACATCAAATTCAAGGACTTTTCGAGGACTTTCCAGGCCCACGTCCCTCAAATTCTAGGACCCAACACAGCATAGTTTGTTACACGGATAAAGGTTAATTACTGTTACAACACTGAGAATCTTTATAATGAGAACTAGCAGGCTTTACACAGAAGCTCACAGACAACGATTACAAAGAATGTGTGAACAGACACTTCTCAATTGTACTGTTACACGTTACACAGAAAATCAAAAGAAGTTCAATTTCTATTCTTGCACAAAATATATACATTCAAGCACTTTCAATGAACCATGTCTATTTATGTCTATTTTCAAAAACTTTTAAGGCCTTGATTTCTTTCTTGTGTGTGTCTTACACTTGCAGGCTTCCTCTTGGTGCAGGCTTTGTGTCTCAGGCCAATCTTGTGCTTGGCAGCGGAGTTATCCAGGCAGCCGAGGGGACTGGCCGGCTGACTGAAGTCCCCTGGAACTGCCACCAGGGGGCTCACAGCTCTGCTGGAGGCAGCACACGACACCTGGCAGACAAACACAGAGAAGGGGAGTCATGAGTGAGTTTCACCTCAGAAAATGATCATGGAGCTAAGATCATGAGCTTCAACAAACCAGTAATATTAATTGGATTTTGCATGATACAAACAAGTGCAACTAGTCATATTTGGTCTAGTTGTACTTATTAAAAGGGGAAATCTGTCCTGAAGCAGAATTCACATGATCACAATAAGAGACAAGACACTTTCTGGAAGAGCTTCATTGACAAAAACTGGGACTTGTGCGTTCATGTCCTGGGGAAATTGTATCCGCATGTCATTGGATCCACACAGTCTGTCCCCATTCACTGCCAATGGAACGGCTCCAGACAGAGCTGGAGATGTCACAGACTCTGTCTCGTTCTCAGCGAAAGATCATGAGAGAGAGAGACAGACAGACAGAGAGAGACAGAGAGAGACAGAGGGAGATAGTGGTGTGTTGTTTATGTTAAAATGTGGATTTTCACTTTGACGGCTAAGGAAATGGGGCTAGAACAGGGGAGGGAGATAGAGAGACAGAGAGAGAGAGAGACAGAGAGAGAGAGAGAGAGAGAGAGACAGATAGAGCAGGAGGGATATTTCTCTGGTGATGACGGAGCTAGAGGTGGGACAGCAGATAAGAACTGCTCGTGTTTATACAGCTGGTGCCCCTCTCTGTCTCTCTCCCTCCCTCCCTCTCTCCACCCCTCCCTCTCTCTTTCTTAGTTTCTCCTTCCCTGACAGATACTTACACTTTGATTTGGTTTCAGGACAGAAGAGTGGAGTTATTGCTCTTTCCATCCATCCATCCATCCATCCATCCATCCATCCATCCATCCTAACAGAGTCCAGATGCTTTTCCCCTTGCAACACACACTTGGACCGCCTTAAAGGAGTACAATGACCTTTTTTGTGTTTAACTAAGCTCTTTAATACACTTCGCATTGGGTAAATTTTTGTGTCCAGTATGTGTATTATTTAGTTCACTACATTGCATGCTAACACCTTACTACACTGTCTAGTCTAGAGCATGGTAGTAAAAAAAGAAAAGAAATAGCTTTACCAAACAAATCTGTGCATCCCTTATTATAAAAGGGAGCATGTGGGGCGGGTGGGAAGAGGGCTCATGCATCCTGGCTAATAACTCTATCAGTAATGTCATGTACCTGAATTGAATGAATGATGTCAATAAAAAGTTGATCTCACACACACACACACACACACACACACACACACAAGGGAGCATGTGGGCAATGTTTCTCTGTTTCAATTTTTATGCCGTTTTACGTGCGATCGGGCTGAAACTTTCAGGGGGTGTAAAGAGCACCCGTGCGGGTGACCTGACGGAGCCGGATTTTTTAATTAGGGCAGATTAATTACCCTAATTGCCCTAAGGCTGAGCCTATAGTTCAGTGATGATGTCATCAGTGATGATGTCATCAGTGATGTCATCAGTCTGAGGCTAGAGGATGGCTTCCGCCGCTGGGCTGTGCGGGTGACTTGACGGAGCCGGATTTCTTTTAATTATAGGTGATTTCCCTAATTACCTAATGATGTGATGTCATCAGTGATGTCAGTGATCCTTCCTGGCTGAGGCTATATACTGTAAGTTCAGTGATGATGTCATTAGTGATGATGTCATCCGTGATGATGTCATCAGTGATGTCATCCGAGCAAGTGAGCCCACACAGCAGTCAAGCTGCAGGGCGGGCGAGGCCATGCTGCGGCCAAGTTGCATAATAAGCTGCAGGGCGGGCGAGGCCACGCGAGCCTAGGAATCGAATCGCGAGATGCCTAGTTCATTTAAACTAGGACAATATTGAGACACTCCCACACATACACACACAGACTATATACCGTATACAAATATGGACGTCACTCACTGCTTTGTGGAGTCCCATTTTTAAGTCTTGAATTTGGCATTTTGACCGTGGCCATGTTTGTTTTTTGTTGCCAGAAGCAGCCAGCGTGATACCAGGGGCTTCCCAGAGCCGCGCTGCCTCCTGCCATTGGTCCGTGATCAGCGAGTGGTGACCTGTCAATCATGGCCCAAAGCATAGTCTGCTTTATTGTCTATCTGACTCTAAATGGCACCATCATTTAATAAATGAACATCATGCTGTACTGTAGAAGACTTGAAACTAACCAAGTCCATAAACCCATTAGGAAAGTGTTTACTGAGGTCATAAATCAAGTGAGAAGTAGGGTCATTTTCCCATTGACTTCCATAAAATCAGACTTATTTTTGGAGCCAGTGGAGTCGCCCCCTGCTGGCCATTAGAGAGAGTGCAGAGTTAAGGCACCTCTACATAGCCTTCATTTTTCAGGACCGGAGGTTGCCCCTTGACAGAGACACACACACAGTGGGATCATGCCTGGACTGACACATTTGCTGTTTGAAACGCCATGATTTATAGTTTTCTGCTCTGTGTGCTTGTGTGTGTGTGTTGGGGCCTTGACAGTTTCAGAGTGCTGTAACTACAAGCAGACAGACATACTGACTGCCAGCAAAACCAATGGAATGTACTCTGCTGAGCACACAAACACACGCACACACACACACACACACACACACACACACACACACACACACACACACACACACACACACACACACACACACACACACACGTACAGTAGGTCAGTGGAATGACATGTGGCCAGAGAGAGAGAGGTTGATAAAGAAAGAGAGCCAGAGAAAAGGGAGATAGAGGGAAAGAGGTCAAGCAACATTCTTCCTTTTAAGGTTTGAAGAGCAGCTTCAGGGTTTGCTATGGCCACACGCACGTGTGTACACACCCACACACACACACACACACACACACACCCACACACACACACACACACACACACAGACCACATGACTATTTACTGTGCTAAAACGTGTGTTTGTGAAGTATGTGTCAGTGAGAAGTGAGTAAAAGAAAGAAAGAAAACTGTGAAGAAAGCTGTGTTTGTGTAGTATCGTGATGTAATCTAGTAAAATGTGTAGTAGATGTATGTTGTGTGTAGATATATGATGTAGTATAATTATGAATGTGACGATGCTATGTAAAGCCCTTTAAGACATGCTTGTGATAAGGGGCTACAAACTGAACTGAAAGAAAGAAAGAAATCTACTGCAGAGCAGAATGACATTCCTTTCATTTGTATCCATACCTGTGAACACAAACTCTTTCCCAAGGGCAGAAATGGAAGAACGAAGCTCTAAACTAGCTGTGGCCCAGAGCACCCAGGGTGATTGGACACTGACATGGGCACATTGTGAGGCTGAGAACATAGCGCTCCAGTGAAATTAAGCTCACAAAAGCTCAAATTGCGACTCCATAACGTCTGTCACAAATCCTCTGTCAGTGGACAAACTCCAGAAAGGGTCTCTGTGATTGGACAGTGGACAAGCTCCAGAAAGCGTCTCTGTGATTGGACAGTGGACAAGCTCCAGAAAGCGTTTCTGTGATTGGACAGTAGACAAGCTCCAGAAAGCATCTCTGTGATTGGACAGTAGACAAGCTCCAGAAAGCATCTCTGTGATTGGAACTCAGAAGTCACCGCCGTCCTCCTAGACTACATTCCAGCGTGTGGAATGGTCTTTCAAAAGGGATAATTCAGGTTTTTGTAGACGTGTCTTTGTAGTCGGCCGTTTATGGTTCTTTTCATTTGGGGAAAGGAATGGCCAAAGCCTTCTGAAATTGCAAAAACAGCACTATCATTAAATGCTCGTTTGTCATACTTTGCTGAGTGCGCTTTGAGTCTGCAGTCAAGTTAAAGGGGAGGGTTGAGGTTTGGAACTGGCCTTTCTGTCCATGGGAAGAGGACTTCTTTCAGGGCTTTTGTTGTGACAGACAGCGTTGTTAGCAGGCTGATTCAAAATGCATCTTGAATAAGAAAGCATACCAGATAGGCTGCCTAAAACAAGACCCTGAAGAGGTATTATGGTCGACTAGATATAGACTTGTATGCACATGCGGCTTTGGCTCAGGAGGTAGAGCGGGGCGTCCAATAATCGCTTTGGATAAAAGAGGTCGGTGGTTTGATACCCGGCCCCTCCAGTCTGCATGTTGAAGTGTCCTCGGGCAAGACACTGAACGCCAAATTGCTCTCGATGGCTGTGCCAGCACCCTGTGTGGTAGCCTGCCGCCTTCGGTGTATGAATGTCTGCGTGAACGGGTGGATGTAGGTGCATTGTAAAGCGCTATGGATAAAAGCGCTATGTAAATGCAGTCCATTTACCATAAACCATAAGCACACATCAGGAGAACATTATGACATACGTGTGTATGATAAAGAAAGAGAAAGAGAAAGAGAAAGAAAGACAGATAGATAACCTGAGGTGGAGA
Source organism: Poromitra crassiceps (assembly GCF_964638095.1). NCBI lineage: Eukaryota > Metazoa > Chordata > Actinopteri > Beryciformes > Melamphaidae > Poromitra > Poromitra crassiceps. The sequence goes on from NC_139634.1 coordinate 20,824,113, forward strand.
AAGAGAGATTGGTGCAGACTGAGAGAAAGGTAATAAGACACAGGCAGGGGTCAAGCAGCCATGAGGGAGAATAAAGGGCTGTTATGTTATAGAGGACTGAGATGAGTGTCAGTGATTAGATTTGATCATGAGATGTTTGTAACATAGCAGCAGTCACATGAGGGGACATTTCACAATTACACACATACACACTCCAAACACACGTACACACTCACCCAGTATGAAAGTCAGTGTGTGTGTGTGTGTGTGTGTGTGTTTACCTGGTCCTCATCACTGTCTGTTCCCTCCAGACTGAGAGAGCTTCGCTGTGCCTGATTCTGAGAGACGGAAAAGAGAGAAGAAAGAAGATAAGAACAGGGTTCATAAACATCAAATTCAAGGACTTCTCAAGGACTTTCCAGGCCCAATTCCCCCAAATTCAAAAGGTCCAACACAGCATAGTTTGAGACAGGGATCAAGGTTAATTACAACACATGTCTATCATGAGAACTAGCAGGCTTTACAGAAGCACACAGACAACAATTCAAAACCGGAGAGAGGCTTGAATGTGTGAAAACTGTGTACGAGTTGACAATAGAGCTGAACAGTCACGTGACATCTTTTGCCCCGGAAGTGAGCTTCCCATTCATTCAAAAATCAAAAATAACATCGGGGGGAAAACTCATTAAGTAAGGTTATTTTAAATGTCCAAGGAGAAAATGAATGGGAAACTCACCTCCGGGGCAAGAAATGCCACTTTCAAGGCCTTGATTTTGTGTGTGTGTGTGTGTGTGTGTGTGTGTGTGTGTGTGTGTGTGTGTGTGTGTGTGTGTGTGTGTGCTGCACGTGCTGCACGCATGTGTCGTACCAGTGCTGTGTGAAGCGTAGAGTATTCTGGCGGGCTGCAGGGCAGGCCGTCGTCCTCGGACATGGTTGCGGCGTCTTCCGTCCTCTTCACACACATCAGGGAGGGGGGAGAGCCCAGCCGGATGGCCTGCTTCAGCTGTAGCTGGAGGAAACACAAGAGTACGTCAGCAGGCTCAAATCATCCCAACAAGGATACAAACTTAGAAACTTAGACCCTATTCACACGGGATAAGCCAAGTCTGTATTTTACTCAGATTTACAGATGTCATCCCCCGGATGTGAAGTACTGAAAAACTGTTGGCATAAGAACTGTGTCATGTCAAACCTATACGGGGCTGGGTGTGTGTACAGGCACTCAGAGATAGATGGAGCCCAGTCTCAAGACCTGTTTGCTAAACTACAGCTTCAAGAAAGATAACAAAGGTGTGTTTGAGCATCATTTCTGTGTGTACCAAGTGCTTTGGTACAGACGTACTCACTGGCAAAAGTATGATTAAGAGAAAACCACTTGTGGTGACAGGCAGCTGGCACTGGTGAGACAGAATGTTGATTTTAGGCTTGGTGTGACTGCATGCATGTGTCGACTCGTGTGTGTGTGTGTGTGTGTGTGTGTGTGTGTCGGTATCGCAGAAACTCAAACTAACAGGCTCGTTATCGGCCCGTTATGTGCTGCCCTGTAACAGTCGCCCAAGGACTCATTCACACAGCAAGATGTGTAGAGCAAACAGCAAGGACTCATTCACCCAGCAAGATGTGTAGAGCAAACAGCAAGGACTCATTCACCCAGCAAGGTGTGTAGAGCAAACAGCAAGGACTCATTCACCCAGCAAGGTGTAGAGCAAACAGCAAGGACTCATTCACCCAGCAAGGTGTAGAGCAAACAGCAAGGACTCATTCACCCAGCAAGGTGTGTAGAGCAAACAGCAAGGACTCATTCACCCAGCAAGATGCAGAGCAAACAGCAAGGACTCATTCACCCAGCAAGGTGTAGAGCAAACAGCAAGGACTCATTCACCCAGCAAGGTGCAGAGCAAACAGCAAGGACTCATTCACCCAGCAAGGTGCAGAGCAAACAGCAAGGACTCATTCACCCAGCAAGGTGTGTAGAGCAAACAGCAAGGACTCATTCACCCAGCAAGGTGTGTAGAGAAAACAGCAAGGACTCATTCACCCAGCAAGATGTGTAGAGCAAACAGCAAGGACTCATTCACCCAGCAAGATGCAGAGCAAACAGCAAGGACTCATTCACCCAGCAAGATGCAGAGCAAACAGCAAGGACTCATTCACCCAGCAAGATGCAGAGCAAACAGCAAGGACTCATTCACCCAGCAAGATGCAGAGCAAACAGCAAGGACTCATTCACCCAGCAAGGTGCAGAGCAAACAGCAAGGACTCATTCACCCAGCAAGATGCAGAGCAAACAGCAAGGACTCATTCACCCAGCAAGGTGTGTAGAGCAAACAGCAAGGACTCATTCACACAGCAAGATGCAGAGCAAACAGCAAGGACTCATTCACCCAGCAAGGTGCAGAGCAAACAGCAAGGACTCATTCACCCAGCAAGATGCAGAGCAAACAGCAAGGACTCATTCACCGAGCAAGGTGCAGAGCAAACAGCAAGGACTCATTCACCCAGCAAGATGCAGAGCAAACAGCAAGGACTCATTCACCCAGCAAGGTGTGTAGAGCAAACAGCAAGGACTCATTCACCCAGCAAGGTGTAGAGCAAACAGCAAGGACTCATTCACCCAGCAAGGTGTAGAGCAAACAGCAAGGACTCATTCACCCAGCAAGGTGTGTAGAGCAAACAGCAAGGACTCATTCACCCGGCAAGATGCAGAGCAAACAGCAAGGACTCATTCACCCAGCAAGGTGTAGAGCAAACAGCAAGGACCCATTCACCCAGCAAGGTGCAGAGCAAACAGCAAGGACTCATTCACCCAGCAAGGTGCAGAGCAAACAGCAAGGACTCATTCACCCAGCAAGGTGTGTAGAGCAAACAGCAAGGACTCATTCACCCAGCAAGGTGTGTAGAGCAAACAGCAAGGACTCATTCACCCAGCAAGATGTGTAGAGCAAACAGCAAGGACTCATTCACCCAGCAAGATGCAGAGCAAACAGCAAGGACTCATTCACCCAGCAAGGTGTGTAGAGCAAACAGCAAGGACTCATTCACACAGCAAGATGCAGAGCAAACAGCAAGGACTCATTCACCCAGCAAGGTGCAGAGCAAACAGCAAGGACTCATTCACCCAGCAAGATGCAGAGCAAACAGCAAGGACTCATTCACCCAGCAAGGTGCAGAGCAAACAGCAAGGACTCATTCACCCAGCAAGATGCAGAGCAAACAGCAAGGACTCATTCACCCAGCAAGATGCAGAGCAAACAGCAAGGACTCATTCACCCAGCAAGGTGCAGAGCAAACAGCAAGGACTCGTTCACCCAGCAAGATGCAGAGCAAACAGCAAGGACTCATTCACCCAGCAAGATGCAGAGCAAACAGCAAGGACTCATTCACCCAGCAAGGTGTGTAGAGCAAACAGCAAGGACTCATTCACCCAGCAAGATGCAGAGCAAACAGCAAGGACTCATTCACCCAGCAAGGTGCAGAGCAAACAGCAAGGACTCATTCACCCAGCAAGGTGCAGAGCAAACAGCAAGGACTCATTCACCCAGCAAGGTGCAGAGCAAACAGCAAGGACTCATTCACCCAGCAAAGTGGAGAGCAAACAGCAAGGACTCATTCACCCAGCAAAGTGGAGAGCAAACAGCAAGGACTCATTCACCCAGCAAAGTGGAGAGCAAACAGCAAGGACTCATTCACCCAGCAAGGTGCAGAGCAAACAGCAAGGACTCATTCACCCAGCAAAGTGGAGAGCAAACAGCAAGGACTCATTCACCCAGCAAGATGCAGAGCAAACAGCAAGAACTCATTCACCCAGCAAGGTACAGAGCAAACAGCAAGGACTCATTCACCCAGCAAGGTGCAGAGCAAACAGCAAGGACTCATTCACCCAGCAAAGTGCAGAGCAAACAGCAAGGACTCATTCACCCAGCAAGATGCAGAGCAAACAGCAAGGACTCATTCACCCAGCAAGGTGCAGAGCAAACAGCAAGGACTCATTCACCCAGCAAGGTGTGTAGAGCAAACAGCAAGGACTCATTCACACAGCAAGATGTGTAGAGCAAACAGCAAGAACTCATTCACCCGGCAAGATGCAGAGCAAACAGCAAGGACTCATTCACCCAGCAAGGTGTGTAGAGCAAACAGCAAGGACTCATTCACCCAGCAAGGTGCAGAGCAAACAGCAAGGACTCATTCACCCAGCAAGGTGTGTAGAGCAAACAGCAAGGACTCATTCACACAGCAAGGTGTGTAGAGCAAACAGCAAGGACTCATTCACACAGCAAGATGTGCAGAGCAAACAGCAAGGACTCATTCACCCAGCAAAGTACAGAGCAAACAGCAAGGACTCATTCATCCAGCAAGATGCAGAGCAAACAGCAAGGACTCATTCGCCCAGCAAGGTGCAGAGCAAACAGCAAGGACTCATTCACCCAGCAAGATGTGTAGAGCAAACAGCAAGGACTCATTCACACAGCAAGGTGTGTAGAGCAAACAACAAGGACTCATTCACCCAGCAAGATGCAGAGCAAACAGCAAGGACTCATTCACCCAGCAAGGTGTGTAGAGCAAACAGCAAGGACTCATTCACCCAGCAAGATGCAGAGCAAACAGCAAGGACTCATTCACTCAGCAAAGTGCAGAGCAAACAGCAAGGACTCATTCACCCAGCAAAGTGCAGAGCAAACAGCAAGGACTCATTCACACAGCAAGGTGTGTAGAGCAAACAGCAAGGACTCATTCACCCAGCAAGATGCAGAGCAAACAGCAAGGACTCATTCACACAGCAAGGTGTGTAGAGCAAACAGCAAGGACTCATTCACCCAGCAAGATGCAGAGCAAACAGCAAGGACTCATTCACCCAGCAAGGTGTGTAGAGCAAACAGCAAGGACTCATTCACCCAGCAAGATGCAGAGCAAACAGCAAGGACTCATTCACTCAGCAAAGTGCAGAGCAAACAGCAAGGACTCATTCACCCAGCAAGGTGTGTAGAGCAAAGCAAACAGCAAGGACTCATTCACCCAGCAAGATGCAGAGCAAACAATGGACAATACAGCTTTTCATCAGCCAGTGCTCAAGACAGGAACACACCAAGTGCTTGATACTGTAGAAAGACATTAACCATTGCAGGTTTCAGTGTCGGCCATGTTGACTTTAAAATAGCGAGATTGGAAGTGAGGGGGCAGGAAGGCACTTCTCACCATTGCTATTATTGCTAAGAAGCCCAACTTTTCCTTACCTCAAACTCAGCTTCTCATCACATATTTTGAGTTTCAATTAAATATATGAGCCAACATCATGTGTTGATATATCTTTTTGTTTCTGTTGTCAGATAACAGCACAACTATGCATCACTTGATTCAGGGTAACAAAAATTGTTGCATAGTTGTGATGTCAGAGACCAAACAACAACCAGTACAACCAGCCTTCATTAGCGGTTAGCCAGTTCTTTCGAATTTAAACAGGTGATTTTGTTGAGTGAATTATTTGCTACAATATAGCCTATGGTGTGTCATATTTATTCAGCATTTAAGCTCGTAGACATGCTGACATCAGTCGACAGCAGGCAAGCAGTTGTCAAGAAAGTGGCAAGGGATCATCTTTCTGAAGCCGGCAGCGTTCACATTATATTTCACTCTGGGGAAGATACATAAACAGCACAAAAAATAATAATAATAGTAATAATTGGCGAATGGCCATATTAGGCTATAAGCATTACAATGTACAGTGATGTGTACTTGTATTGTGCATTACTTTGCGATCGCAGTTTGGGCCCCAGGGAGACACAACATTTATCTTTTGGGTCCCAAGATGAAAATGTTTGGGAACCCCTGCGGCTGAGCCTTTATCATCAGACAACTAAATCTACACCAATATACCTGTCTGGCTCTCTGCCAACTCCATTACTGATAAGCACTGGTGATGTCGGCTGATAGCAGCACAGTGCCATAGGCATTAAAACACATTAGGCATGTGAAGTAAAGAGATTTAATGCGTAAAAGTATGTTTTTACGTGTATTTGTGTGTGTGTGTGTGTGTGTGTGTGTGTGTGTGTGTGTGTGTGTGTGCGGGCGTGCTTGCATGCATGTGCGTGTACCTGTAGCGATTTGACTTTCCCATGAATGTTGTCCTGGGACGCCCCCAAAGCCTCGTTGGCCTCCGACGAATCGGAGACGAAGACGGAGTCATGTGACAAGGCCTTGCTGCCCAGGCTGACCTTTGACCTTTGGGAGACAGGAAGAGGAACAAACAATACAGAAAATTACATTTCAAAGGAGAGCTGCAAGCTTAATCATCAACGATTATATTAATTGCCAACTATTTTGATAATCGATTAATCGGTTCGACAACAAAAAAAGAAGGAAAAAGGTCTAAAATCTGATTCCAGCTAGTCCTCGACTCTGACAGTAAATTGGGTTGTGGACAAAACAAGACATTTGAGGCCGTGATCTTGGCCTTTGGGAAACACTGAACAACATTTTTCACCATTTTCTGACATTTTATAGACCAACAACTAATCAATGAATCAAGAAAATAATCGACAGATTAATTGACAAAGAAAATAGTCGTTAGTTGCAGCCCTATCTCAAAGCTTTTTTTAATAAAAGAAAATTAAATATAAAATAAATACTTTCAATCTGATTCACAAGCCTTGTGTCATCTCTCTCTCTCTCTCCACTGAATACTGTCTATCATTCATTTAAAGTTTTTAAACTAAACAGAGTTTTCTTTATTTTCCCATTATCTGTCGTTTCCTTGCGGTATTTTCTATCCCCAGATGAATTAGAGCAAATCTTCACTATCACTCCCACTGCAAAATGGGAGCAGATGTGCCCTGTGACATTAAGGGAGAGCGAAGTGCGGACAGGGCAGGAAGGGGCACAGCTTACTCAAACAAAAGGAAACACGGACTGTCCCGCAGGAAGTGACATTCCACTCCTGAGAACACAACACAGGAAGCCAGGAGCCTTCACTGAGGTGACCCTGGAGGAACAGGAGATGGATGGGAAAGCCTTCACTTCCTTTATAAATTATATTTGTCCCTTTCACAAGAGATGTATCTAAGCGGACAGAAGAACTCTCTAACCGAATGGAGAGGGAGTTAAAGCTGGGTTGCATGAAAATGGATCAAAAAATAAATTTAAATTAATTGGCATCATCTACTCTGTGATCTTTCCAAAGGGAGCCTGAAGGGTGCAAAGATATCACCATAAACACAAGGCAATATTGATATCAGCATTTCCCCTATCACTGATACCGCTTTCAGACAGACACGGTTCTGATTCTGGCTCTGGCTCCGTTCTGAAGTCTCAGAACCTTTCTGGCGAACCAGCCCGCGTTCACACCAGTTTAAGCGGAACCAAAGTGGGAGGACATTATTCGCGAGTCCTTCTTCAGTTTTTGTGAACCCAGCCTTGACCATCTCTTCTGCAAGTTCGGCATACAACTTGCTCTTTCTTGTACTGCTTTCTAGCTTTCCTTGAAATTTGGTAGATGCCCAAATCGCCACTAAACATTTGGTTTCCTCAGCAGACCACTGCATATTCTTTTTCTCCGTGTTGTCGCTGCCTTCTTCTCCTTCCTGCTGTCTTCAAAGACTAGAAGATGAAGCCTGATGATGTCACAGTTCCCAAGGAAAAAACAACTATTTTTTGGTTCCGCTGAGAACCAACTTTTCAGGTTCTGAACCAATCATGTTTTCGGTCTGAACACGCCAGCCGGTTCAAATTTGAGTTCGGGAACCGGAACCGACACGGAGCCCTGCCGGTGTGAAAGCCCTATCTGTAGCCTGGAGCTGCCAACCCACCTAAAACAACCTTATCGGTCTGTTTCAATAGAAAGGTTTTGTGTGGCACGCATGATGGTTTAAATAAATGCTGTTTCACATCCTGAAATGAAAACTATTCTGTTTCAGATGTGTGCACATCCTGGCCTGAAAACCATTCTGAGTGAAACACTGATTGAGACTGGCATAAAGGCACACACGGACTGTGAAATCAGTTTGGGGTGAGAATCAAATTCTTTTGAAAAAGAAAAGATTTAAAGACATTGTCATCAATGGAAACAGATTTGAAAAAGCCCAAGCATACACATTACCAATGAGGCAAAACTCAGAAGTACATAAAAATAATTCACAGGGGAATTATTCGCACAATTAAATTCACATCAAACTGAAATGAGATTTTGGGGTTAATTAGTCTAAACCATGGCTGACCAATATGGAGCCCGTGGCCCGCCCCCTGTTTTCTTTGGTCCGCCATGGATTTGGAAAATAATAATGATAATAATAATGATAATCAATCAATCAATCAATCAATCAATCAATCAATCAATCAATCAATCAATCCACAGCTGATATTACTGTCTTTCAGAGGCTCTAGCGGGCTCATTTGTAAAGCCTCCGGTGTGTAAGGATCTTTATTTTGAGGTTGTTAGAATAAATAGTCCAATAAATTAGATGAATAAATGTAATAAAGTTGTAGAGAGACTTCTTGGAAATGGGTTTCAGTCCCATTGACTTAGACTAGTGATTGAATGTGTGTGTGTGTGTGTGTGTGTGTGTGTGTGTGTGTGTGTGTGTGTGTGTGTGTGTGTGTGTGTGTGTGTGTGTGTTTGTGTGTATATACCCTGATCCCTTCTCTGATCGCGTGAGTGTGTTCTCTGGCATTTTGTTGACATTGTCGCTTGATTGGCTGCCTTTAAGCCCCGCCTCTCCCCCGGTGGTCGACGGCTCCTTTCTCTTCTTCCTGGCAAAGAACTTTTTAAACGTCTGGAACTTGGACTTCTTCTTTCCTGAAAACACAGAAAAGAGAAAGATAGAACTCTGTTAGCACTATAGTGTAGCAGAACTCTGTTAGCAGTAGCACTATAGTGTAGCATTACATTTGTTAGTAATGTGATATAATTAGTGATATATTAATGAGAAGATTATACACACATAGCATCTTTAAACATTGCCCTCATGTGAACTGTATTTTGAGCAATTAGCCCTGCGTTGACTGTAAAGGTCCAGGTAGGCAGTCCAGTAAAAACCACACACACACACACACACACACACACACACACACACACACACACACACACGTAAAAACCACCCCCAGTGAGTCCCTGTCCATTAGCACCACAGTGGAAAAACTCAACTCTTTTATAACTCAAACAGTTACAGACTGCTTTCAGTCAGCACGGCTCTGTGTTACAGACTGCTTTCAGTCAGCAAGGCTCTGTGTTAAACAGCTACAGACTGCTTTCAGTCAGCAAGGCTCTGCGTTACAGACTGCTTTCAGTCAGCAAGGCTATGTGTTACAGACTGCTTTCAGTCAGCAAGGCTCTATGTTACAGACTGCTTTCAGTCAGCAAGGCTCTGTGTTACAGACTGCTTTCAGTCAGCAAGGCTCTGTGTTACAGACTGCTTTCAGTCAGCAAGGCTCTATGTTACAGACTGCTTTCAGTCAGCAAGGCTCTGTGTTACAGACTGCTTTCAGTCAGCAAGGCTCTGTGTTACAGACTGCAAGGCTCTGTGTTACAGACTGCTTTCAGTCAGCAAGGCTCTGTGTTACAGACTGCTTTCAGTCAGCAAGGCTCTGTGTTACAGACTGCTTTCAGCCAGCAAGGCTCTGTGTTAAACAGTTACAGACTGCTTTCAGTCAGCAAGGCTCTGTGATAAACAGCTACAGACTGCTTTCAGTCAGCAAGGCTCTGTGTTAAACAGCTACAGACTGCTTTCAGTCAGCAAGGCTCTGTGTTAAACAGCTACAGACTGCTTTCAGTCAGCAAGGCTCTGTGTTACAGACTGCTTTCAGTCAGCATGGCTCTGTGTTACAGACTGCTTTCAGTCAGCAAGGCTCTCATCCAGAACTCTGTGTTAAATGCCCACTGGACTTTTCTCCTTCTCTGTTGACTTGAATTTTCAGCATGAAGAAAAGTGCTTGCCCTTTCATTCATACGTCAACAATAAAAAGGAAATCCTTGAAATCCGATTTTTGTCCGTGCCTCTCAACGGCCCGGAACGAACATTTCTGCCGATATGACAGGCCAGTAACATAACGCTTTGATTATGCCCACATGCTTACATAAATACAAATATGGCATGTTTTAATTACATAACTTAAGTTGACAGGTTTCTTATTTTGTCCAGTGAATGTGTACATTTTGAAAAGCACAGTATTTGTGTCGGCATCAGCCAGTGGGCCATCATGATAAGAGTAGGCATAATAATGTGTTAATTCCCCTACAGGAGAGACTTGATGTTCTCTGACTATAGCTGGGGTGAAAATGTGCGCATACCGTAGATGGCTATCAATAAGAGTTGGAAAGATATCAGCATATCAGCGAACAAAATCCAATATCGTGCATCCCTAGAGGAAATACTAGGAAGGGGAACTGTGAACAAAGGAGGAGCAGTGATAAAACAACCCTGATATAACATTGTTAAGAATTCACATCACATCGGGCAATAAAAACAGTTCAGTAGGCGAGAAAAAATATAACACCACATTCTTTTTATAGCGACTGTGACATTTCCATCTTTCCCCTGTAGGGGATCCTTGAGCATTCCTTCCTTTCATTCAAAATACTCCCTGTCTGCCGCTATTTGTTTAGGAGCGGAATCAGGAGCTGAAAAATGTCTGGAATCTAAAGTTGGTGCTGGAGCAGAGATGCCAATATTACTGGCCAATTTACACACATTTAAAAGGAACACACTGTATCATCAAAAAATAAAAATACATAAAAAAATATTTTGTGTGATGTTGTGACGTCACAGATAGACGACAATTCCATTTCATGATTGTCATTTTTGCACCAAACTTTTCATTGTTGTGAAGAAACGATGGAATCTCCTCTCCTTTGTTTGGACTACAATTACACGAAAAACTACATGTGGAATCTAAGCTTGGTTTGTCGCTTCTGTACATCTACTGTTGGACTTGAGCAGTGGCCGAACAAGAATCTCACTTTTGGTTCAGCGGAGAGTTCGATGACGCTTCAGAAGCCTTTCTACTCTGCCAAGAAGAAAAATCAGTGGGAAACACCGGCCGACACTACCATTCATTGGCTTCAATATCGAGCTATTTTAGGGACAATGCAGCATTAAGTTAAAGGTCTGCACTCTCTGTGCTTCAATGAAAGGTCATGGTACTGTAAATCTATGCTCATTGTCGATCAGAAATACACTTGATTATAGACAATCTTTCCATCACACACATAATAGTGTAAGGTCAGTATTAGGGTGAGCTGACATCGGCTGAAACAATGAGAAGATGGTGACCTTCGACAGCGAAACAATGGAGCGAACGGAGGAGGTAGAGGAGGTGGAAGAGGACAAAAGGAGAGGAAGAGGAAGAAGAGAGGGGGACTTCAGAGGGCCTGTGGCATTAGGGCCGGGAATCACAGAGTAACTCACCATACGATACTATCGCCATGTGTTGCCAACGATAACGATGGTATCACGATACAGCGATTCTGCGATACTCGATACATTGCAAGACAATTCATCGACGATACGATACATAGTTGAAAGCAGAACAGTTCTTGAGTTAAAATGTTTAAAGGACAACCATGCCTCATGTTATAATCTCAAAGATTTTCATGTTGTTTTCAGATTTTCATGTTTCAACACAATGGTGATTGAGCCTATGGCCCATTGATGGAAGTGTTTGCATTTTCAGTATACTGTAGCAGCATTTATGAACTGGGTGTCTGTGCTGACACCGCAGAGAAGGTAGGCGGAGCTAACAGAAGAAGGGACCAGTGTACAAAGCACAAGGTAGCTTGGACATTTTCTATATAAAGACTCCAATCCCTCTCTAGGCTATAGTACACACTGTGCAGATCCAATTTGAACGCAGCACAGCCTATCACGCACCAATCAGAGATTAGCTGTCTGTCTGGCACAAGACGTCTGCAGTCCAGTCTGACTCTCAACTCTCCCATGGGAGTCAAACAAAATTAATATGACTTTAATAAATGAAGACACACAAACCATCCATTTCCTTAACAGACTTTCTACTGAATATGATCTAGCAACATCTTCTAGATCAGGGATACTCAACTTGCTTTGCCCGGGGGCCACTTTCGTGAAATGATAGAAGGCCAGGGGCCAGTTAATAAACAATCAATATACATTTTTCTGTAGCGGATTGTAGGTTTTTGGGGTGTCAGCCGGAGTTTAGTCTGACAATGTTGTGCACACCGGATAGTTAGTTAGGTTAAGTACATACATAAGTGCCTGGGTAGCGAGCAGACGGCGGTATTTGACAATTTAGCAGCTGAATCATAGATTATTGAAAGATATTCCATATTCCAGACTGAAATGCTGTAACAGAAGTGGAGTATTGGCCAGAATGACATGAACATTTGGACACTTATTTTTTTTTGCAATTCCATCGCGGGCCGCATGGTTTATTGTTTTCCACACACAGACACAGACACACACACACACACACACACACACAGACACACACACACACACACACCAGTTTCCCCTAGAAAATCTTTCAGGCCTGGAGGGATTTTGAAACGTACCCCGACCGCAACGGTGGGGGCCGTCGCTGGCGACGGTAAAGTTTTAGCTAACCTGTTCACATCTATGTTCGCAATGGCATCCCAAGTATCATCATACTATTATGGGATGCGAAGCGGACAGTTGTATTATGGGATGTGCGTTTCCCAGGCAACGACACACGTTGACATGTTTTGGAACAGCGCTGCACACTGGCACAATACTCCTACTAAAAGCAAAATGCTTATTGTTTTGAATGATTTTTTTTTTTTTTTTTTTTTTTGTAATTTCTTAAGAGCCGCCAACTAAAGCTTTGAGAGCCGCCAGCGTCTCGCGAGCCGCGCAATGAGGAACTAGGTTCTAGATCATAGATTTTCATTTCAATGTAAGAACTGTGTGTTCATTTAAAGAAAATGCCTACTATTGACCTGACCTTCCTTGCTGTGTGTGCATGCATGTGTGTGTGCATGCATGTGTGTGCGTGCGTGCGTGCGTACGGGTGTGTGGAGGGATCTCATGGGGTATATGTTGTTGACGCCTGTGTAATACCATAATCCCAAATTCTGGTCTCTAGACTCTCTACCTTCCTCCCAGGAGGTAAAAACTACACTTCCTAGATTTTAAGATTTGCATGTTACCTGTTTTATCAGAGTAAATCACAAGGTGGGTTCCAATAGGTGTCCCATCCCTAATTTGAAGTCCATACATTTTGTTGATTTACCTCAATTCAATTTCTGTTCGGCTTATTGGGCATGTACCATAGGAAATGAGGCTTATTGGGCATGTACCATAGGAAGTGCACGCACAACAAGTACAGTCCAGCAGCCAGATGCCACACTTACCTGCCCCACTTGTGGAAAAGTGTGTGGATCGCGAATAGGTCTACACAGCCACATGAGGTGGCATGAGCGCACCAAGCGCTGAATACCTCTATAACCCTGGGAGATATGAAGTCATCATCGACATCGATGGACTGCCATAAGCAAGTAAGATTGGTCACAGCATTCATTATGAATAACTGAGGAATGTAAATGGGAGCGCTTGATTCGGTACAGCGGTTAAATGAAATTAAAGAAAAATCAAAGGTTTCAGTGTTGCCGAGTTACGGTATACAATTTATAAATCATGGAAACTACTGTAAAACAGGTCTAATGAAAGCCACGAAAAGACATGTTTTAAACAATGTCTCACTCAGTGCATAAATGACCTCATAAACTTTCAATGCAATTCATGTGACATCGATGAAGAGTGGCATGCTGGATATATACTCATTATTACATCAGCTGACATCCAATCAAATATCCACTGAGCAGCCAATCAAATCGTTACCTGAGCATTCTTCCATGACCTCAGCAGGCTCCTGATTGGCCATCACGTCCGGAGGTCCCGAAGCCATAGCAGCACTCTCACTGCTGTAAGAGAGGGAGACAGAAACTGATGAACATAACGGTTCTCCTTTAAAACAAATAAGGTTATTTAATGATCAATATAAGACTAATCCTCTCTAGGGCACTTGGTTGGTTTTGGCTGTCTGCACAACAGATACATCTCACGATGTGAACAATGAATCAGGCCAAGACGAGGCAGAACACTTTCAATAAAAACAAGTACTTGTATTTACATAATGCAACATTAAGGAACCATGACATTCATTTCAGGAGTGCTGGTCCTATGTCAACTCAATGATTTGATTACTTAAAGAAGAAGAAAATAACTTCAACACAGGCTCACATCCTCAACCTTGATCTATCAATCCACCGAGTGTCTTCTTGAGAGAAGACAATAACAACCAACCAAAAACTAATCCAATAGAGCCAAAGTCCCGCCCACTTCCGGGTTAGGCATACGCACCAAGAGATTTCATCCGCCATTTATTTTCCCATAGACATTTTGTAAAATGCTTATCAAATAGTTTTACTTCAAACCAAACGATTCAGCTATATTTAGAAACAGGAGCACTTGGACCAAAACATAAAAAAAAAATCCAATGTTTTTAAGTGTTTGTAAGTGAAATGTTCTAAAATATGTTCTAAATAGCAATCTGTCTGTTTCTCTGTCTGTCTGGCTGCCTGCCTGTCTGCCGCATATCTCGAGAACCGGATCTACTTCACACTTGGAGGGTGTATTGCTGGGGACCCAAGGATGTGTAGTGTCGGATTTGGTGCAATTTGGACACGCTCAATATGAATAAACAAGCAAGCAAGCAAGTATGTGCAGCAAGGGGGCAAACGGGCACTGCATTAGTACATCTATAGGAAATACATCTCTAGGCCTGCCCTGGACATGTCCACAATGTGTCTGTATTAGGCCTGGACATGTCCACAATGTGTCTGTATTAGGCCTGGACATGTCCACAATTTGTCTGTCTCCTGTCTGTATTTACTTGAATCATCTCTAGGCCTGGACATGTCCACAACATGTCTGTCTCCTGTGTCTGTATTGAGTCAGTCACTCTTCCTCTCTGTCTCCTGGCAGCGCTCAGATGCCAGTCTCACCAGCTAGCAATGTGATCAGGCTCATTGAATTACAGCGCTATTAAAGTCCAATTTGGGAGTGTCCGGCCTGCTGGTAAACGTGTGCTTGCATGGCTGGATGTTAACAATTTAAATAAAAAATGAGAGGCGTGCAAGATCTGCCATATGCTAAACACACACTCTCAAATGCACAGCATGCCATTGAATACGTACGTGCTTTGTACGTCTTAAAAATACTTGAGATGCGCTCCAGTATGCTCTTTGAACTTCTGTTCCTCTCCCAGTGGTTATGTTAGACTTGGTAATCCAAACAGTCTCACCGGAGGCATCTCAAATATGTTTCCAGTGTTCTGCTCTGCTCTGGCACCCACCACCGTCAAACGGTTGGTATGCCTTCTGCTGATGTCAGAGAACTACTATCATATTCTCTCATGTTTTTCTGCTCTCTCTCTCTCTCTCTCTCCTCTTCCACCTACACAACATTTTCTGACCCAATACAGGCCGGGTTCAAATTGTCGGGATGATCAAAGTCCTCTGAAGTCAGCCATGAAATGAAAATGACAGACCTGTTGCTGCTGTGATGGGGTCCATTGGTTTCTGCCCGCTGAGTGAACCTTCACTACAGTAATATCAGCTGTCCTTTTGTCTTCACTTTAATGGCTTATAGTTATAGTGCCTTGCCGTCATTGTTGAGTGACATGTTTAGTGTACTTTGTATGCAGTCATTTGCTTTGTTGTGATGACATGAATTACCTGTGTGTGTAGTCTAATGCTAGTCCTGCTTTTTCTGACGGGGCCTTAATGGGGTCAGCAGTGCAAGGCGTGAAATGAAACATTATGTTTGCTAATTCTCTTTATTACATGGCTTTGTTGAATACTCAATTCTGATTGGTTAATCACATCTACCATCTGTTATTTCTGTATAACATACCGTTGCTATGCACACAGTTCTGTTCACACACTCTGGAGGACCTGGATCATCTCAATCCGCAGAAAGAAGGCTGTAAATTCCATTGCTTTAGTAATACATTAATAATGAGAGTGCCTCTCCTAGCTGCCTATTGATTTCTTTATTAAGTAGCCGTATAATAAGGGGAAAAATGTACAACGAACTACTAAGCCAAGACTTTGTAACTTAAAAATAACTAAAAAAAAACACACCAAACAATCTATGTATTGCTTGTAGTTATTGAGCCATCTCCAGCAGCCAGGACAGACAGGAAGTCTGAGGTCATGTGAGAGTTCAGTAACTTCCTGCATGCTGAACCAGTTAGCTGCTCTCCCATACTGAACCACCTCTAATTCACTAAGTTTAAAATTACTCCCCATTCTAGTCTGAAATCTAATTAGCTATGCACTGTGTGTACAAGGTTTCGTGTACAGTTTGGCCTGAATGCTAAATGGATATTGCTAAATGCTAAATTGCTAAATGGATATTTAGCAATCCCTCTGTCTTGAGTAAAATAAATATCTGAATAATTGAGGGGGGGTGGAGAGAGATGACAGAGGGGGAGATAAGTCAACAGAGGAGGGACAGTGCCAGGGAATGTTTTGCCGAACTTCTGGAAAGCATCATGGGAACCTAAACAACAACAGCCTTCAAACCATCTAGCCTGAATCACAAGCTCATCAGAACAAGGCAAGAGTACAAGACTGTGCACAAAACGTTCTTTAAGAAAAACGAGCAACTCATCCCATACAGCATTGCAGTGATGTTATTAATTCCCTTTCCCTAATTTTTAACAGTGATACTAAGTAACAACTTTGGAGAAGGTAACATTTCTATGGTTTAACATTGTGACAGCTCATGATAAGTCTACATTACATCATTAAAATGCTATGGCTAATTCACAGCGAGCTGTGTATGTTGGAGAGTGTGTTTACAGCGAGTTGTGTATTCTGGAAACAGATGGAGCATTCCAGAGACTTGGTCAAGATGCTGAGGGCCTTTCCTCATCCTTGTCATTACAGAAACATTATCACCACGCCAAAGCATCAAAGTCACTAGCATCACTTCCATTAACATCATCATCTCCTTGCTCTCATCATCTCCATCAATATCATCAGCATCTACAGGAGGCACAACAACAACTGACCTAATTAGGGGCTAACTAATTAAGGCCAATTTGTGATATTTCCTGACATCATTTCTCCCACAAATTGTAAACTATCTAAATAAAGGTAATAGGGTATTATGGTATTTATATTCACACCATTGCATGACCTAATACCATTTTACATTTTAATATGCTATATTGTACCATAAACACAGCCACAAAGTTGTTCTGAGCTGATAGCAGTACTCAACTGATCAATTTCCTGTGTCTGGAGCTGCAGGAAGATGATACAGCCAAGACGTTAACCAACAGCACCACAGGATTATATATAACTAGGAATCTCCCATGGTACGCACGCTCGATTCTTACTAGGGTGGAGACTCTGGAGATGATGCGCCATGGCTGCAGTTATGGAAATCGCCCGCTCTGTGAGCTCCCAAAATCGTGACTGACAGACAGACACCGCCCACCCACCTAGCCGCCATCGTGCAACTGTGCTCCTCCTTCTTCTTCTTCTTCTTCTAATGGCTTTCCGGCAGACTGGATGCCTTGCAGCACATTGCTGCCTCTCACAGAATATTCCGCCCCCTCCTCAATGTTCCTCCCTCCGGGCGCCTCGCTCTCCTATTCGACCTCCGTGTTGCCGGACCTCTCAGCCCCCATGCCAGCTGACCTCTCTCGCTGCTAGACAGCTCACACTCTGTCTCCTACGGTGGATCCTCTCTCTAAGTTCGTTCCCTGTGCAACTGTCATCGGCTCATACTACATCCCAGTTGCTCGAGTGACATCACTGATGACATCACAACTGCTCAAGTGACATCACTGATGACATCACTTCCATCACAAATCATGACAGACACCACTTAGCCAATTTGCTCGAGTGACATCACCGATGACATCACAACTGCCTAAGTGACATCACAGTTGGCAATCAGTTGCCGAGCAACATCACTGACGACATCACAATTGCTCAAGTGACACAAATCGTGACAGACACGAAGCTGACGCCCACTTAGCCAATTCTAACTAATAAAGATAAGAATGGGGAACTGAAAACTGAAAACACAACACCAAATGAGGTCCAAAGGGTTAAAGGATTCCTTGGCATTTGGATTTTACAAGTAGACTACAAAAGAGAAGTTTGCTTTCCACAATATACCTGTTAAAGGAAATAACTGAGTAAAATTCAAAATGTCATGGTATCACTGTATCCCCAGACCTAATGCATGCATGCACTGTGTGCAATCAGTGATGGCGCTGTACTGATGACTGCACACAGTGCATGCGCGCCTCATGGCAAACGAGGAAGAAACTTCAATTATATACTGTTAGTTTGGTTACTCTGTTTGTTCTCGGTGTGTGGATTTACTACGAAAATGACAGTTTCCAGTAACTTTGGATTATTATTTCATCGCATGGTGAGTACACGAGTCACAACATGTACACAGTACATGTGAGTGTTTCAGGTGCTGTTGGAATGTGTAGTTTGGGCGACTGAACGGGGATAGGCAGCTGTTCCATATACTGCCATTGCAGCGCTAAGCCTGCGCTGCCGCAGTTTGTACTGCACACAGATATTTTCAGTAGAGCTTTCAATTGATTGAAATTGCAATACTGCAATTTGACATGACTTCAAATATGATTATGGATGAGAATAACGTCACCTGTGCCCACCGCCAAAGCTGGCTCCCCACCATGACATCCTCCACTTCATCTACAGTGTTAGAATGATGGAGGGAGGGAGGTACAAAGACAGAGAGAAAGAAAGAAGGAAATAGAAACAAACATAAGACAGGGAGAGAGAATTATAGATGAGAGGCAGAGTTAGGGAAACAAATATAGAGAGAAAGCTGGAGTAAACGGAGAGAAAACAGACAAGAGAAGAGAGAGAGGGGGGGGGGGTTAGAGAGAGGTTGTGGGAAAGAGCGGAGTGAAAGGAAAGAAGAGTCGGTTAGATAAACAGACAAATATTAGAAAGAAGAGACTTAAGGACACGGATCTTTTAGTTGAGACTAGCAGTGGCATTAGACCAAAGATAGTACAAAACTCAGGGAGATGATCACGCGCACGCGCACACATACACAGACAATAACTAAGCAAAGAAAAGGCTTGAAAAATGGAGAACACGCCATCCGGAGACAAGAGAAAATGAAGCTAGTTCGAGCTTGTGGCTACTCACTGATGCAATGGGGCTCATATTTTCCAACCATGCAAATAATAATAAAACATACTCAAACTGATTTTTTTCCCCATCCAATATTTACATGCTGAGTGTGGGGGGGGGGTCATTTATGAATAACAGAATTTAAAAAAAATAAGATTTCAGACTTTCCAATTGGGCAGCTGGTTAACAATGTCAATGTCAATCTTTTGTTCGTCTATAACCTGGTTTGTAATCTGGAATGTAATGTAATCTGCCTGTAATCTGGTGTTTAGCCTATGTGATGCATGATTAGCCATGCAGCTCATATCACCTCAGTCAAACATCACTTAACCTTTCTTTCCACAACTGATCATATGGGGATCTGGGCTTTAGCATTAGCACTGCTAGCAGTTTAGAGCTAGCTTAAGTGGGTGCAACTGTTCGACTGAGTTTGTACTTTGAGACGTTTGTCTATCGTCACAAAAACTGGTCTATAAACCTGTTAAAATACAGTACTTACTTTGTAGGTACTCGTTTGAATATTTTGCAGGGAAAAGGAAAGAAACAAGGAAATGTGTAGCGCTAGCACACAGTGTTAAAATATGTGGTTGATTTAGCCCAACGTTACAATATACAATAATTTAAGGAGCACAAATATGGTTTGAGACTTTTATGCTAGCTTCTGATACTCCTGCAGTTGCGCTGAAAATGCTTCTGACACTAACTTTGTGTTTGGTAATCGGTTTATTATTTTGCATTATATTTTTAGCCTAAACACAATTCATGTTTCAATTTAATTGTACAAAGATTATAGGTAACTCATGGGCAACATGTTGTTAGCCAATCATTTATATTTTATAACTCATAACCAAATAACCAAATGTAACCAAATATTTTGTATGGATACGATTGAATCAAGCAGTGTAGCGTAGAAGGGCTGACATTGTTTTTTTTAACTAGTTTTGCTGTTGTAAATGTGTAAAGTAGAACTACATTCAGAGTTTAAAAACCTTGTAAATCTTTTGAGAGCTTTTTTCCACAACACTGAAACTATGTTTCACAGCAAAACAACATTTAACAAGCTGTAGAGCTCTCCATCTGCCCTTCATTTCACATATACACACATACACTACAACTGCAAGTTACATCATTTGTAGATCTGAACTTGTTATTCCATAAAATGAAAAACCACAAAAGCTGTCTAGAGTCCTTAATAGCTTGTTTTGTGTGTGTGTGTGTGTGTGTGTGTGTGTGTGTGTGTGTGTGTGTGTGTGTGTGTGTGTGTGTAGGTGTGTGTGTGTGTGTGTGTGTGTGTGTGTGTGTGTGTGTGTGTGTGTGTGTGTGTGTGTGTGTGTGTGTGTGTGTGTGTGTGTGTGTGTGTGTGTGTGTGTGTGTGTGTGTGTGTGGGGTCAGCCCCATTACATAATAAAGGATTACTGATTAGGTACACTCAGGCCCAGTATGGAGTCTGTTTTTATTAGGCAGAGAAACCCATTAACACCCACATACACACACAATATAGCCACCCACATAAACATCCATCCTGGGGCACGCACATGCACACGCACACACCTCAGTGCTATGCCATCTGCTGTCAGGTAAGTCTTGTCCAGATGATGGAGACACAACACAGTCCAAATCCATCATGCGTGGCCTGAGCAGCATGTTCTGCTCTACAGTATACAATTATCATCAGTCAATCACAATCACTTTTATTGCCACTATATGTAAAGATTACATACAAGGACTGTGTCTTAGTGTAAGTATGCAGCGTATTGGTCATATCAATCCTATCATTAGAATGCAAAGTGCCTGTCTGCGTGTGACTGAGCAGAATTGTGTTCGTCCACAGCTATGCCATTTTACGTGCGATCGGGCTGAATCTTTCAGGAAGTGTAAAGAGCACCCCATGCGGGTGACCTAACGGAGCCAGATTTTTTAATTCGGTAATTGGGGCTGATTAATTGCTGATTGCCGAAAGCGCAAACCACAATTGCCCAACTGCGCATGCTCACAACAACCAGTGATGTCACTCGAGCAACTGTGTCATAGGTGATGTCACTCGAGCAGGTGATCTTCTTCCAGGCTGAGGTTATAACCGGCCTTCTAAAGTTTAGTTGCACTGTGTTATCGGACGTCTGGTGCCTGGGCAACAAGATGTCCTCTTCCTGGAACATATTCAGAAAATGAATAACAAGAATGCAAAGTGTCTGTGTGTGAGTGTGTGAGCAGAATTGTGTTCGGCCACAGCTATGCCATTTTACGTGCGAATGTTGCCGATCGGGTTGAATCTGGAGAATGTGGAAATAGACAGAGACAGAGTGAAAGCAAAGTGAAAGAGACAGACAGAAGCAAAGACAGGACATGGAAATAGACAGACAGAGACATAGACACAGACAGAAGCAAAGACAGGACATGGAAATAGACAGAGACACAGACACAGACACAGACAGAAGCAAAGACAGGAGGACATGGAAATAGACAGACAGAGACACAGACACAGACAGAAGCAAAGACAGGAGGACATGGAAATAGAGACACAGACAGAAGCAAAGACAGGAGGACATGGAAATAAACAGACAGAGTGAAAGCAAAGTGAAAGAGACAGACAGAAGCAAAGACAGGAAGGACGTGGAAATAGACAGACAGAGAGTGACGACATAGATCTTCTATTACTATCTAGATGGGTCACCGCAGGCTCCGCCAATTCTAACAAGTGGTAGCAGCAAGTCTCCCAAATGGTCACATGGCCACCTCTCCCCTGACGTCTTGTGAGAGGACTGTGCCTGGTGACGCGGGGTTAGTGCTGACCTAGCAAGCTAACTTGAAATAGAGATTGTGAGTTCCCAAACTCCACACAAACCACACATAAAAACAAAGCTGCAGTTGTTGGCCCGTATTTTTTCTAGCGACAGATTTAGCTTTAGCTAATCGCTTCCTGCTAAGATGAGTTCCTGTTGCCAAATCTCGCGAGAGTGTATTGCTGAGATAGAGACAGGTCTTGAACAGTTTAATTTTCTCCTGATCTGTCAGACAGAGTATTTACTTTAATGAATATGGGGCGAAGGGATCTGTCATAATCTGAGATCACGTTGACTTTTCCCATTGACTCCAATAGACTCAGACCTGCTGAAAACCTCCTAAGGGCCTGTGTCCACCTGGCGTCTTTTCCTCAGGTCCAGCGTCTATTTTCAATTGTTTCCAATGGGAGGAGAGCGTATGCGAGCGCACACGGACGTGTAGAGAAAGTGCAGAGCGCCCAGCGTCTTTTTTCGGCGTTTTTGTGCGCCGACTCCCAGCGCTTCCAGCTGAAAATATTTTAACTTTTCAGAAAGACGCTGGTGTCGGCTGCTCCTTTTCTGGTAACTAATCATATGGAAAAACTATCGCAACAGAGACAGAACGGCTCAATTGTGGGAGCAGATCGGCTAGACACTTAATATTTCTGGTGAGTGTTGTGCTTACTGCTTTTAATAGCGTAGCCTACCTGTGTTGTTAGCTTGCTAGCTGTCAGCTATCAAGCTGAACTAACGTTACTTGCAGACTGCTTCCTTGTATATTGTGCGCTGGGATCAGCGTTCCCCAGCGCACTCCCAGCTTTTAACGTCGGAAAAAGAAGCTAGGTTTCCAAAACATTTGGAAAAGCCCATAAGCCCATAAATCAAAGATTGTTTCCTCTCAAACTGAAAATCTTGGCCGATGCCGATATTAATGTTATAACATTGGTGCTGGTATTTTGCACATCGGCCGATATACCAATATGATTGCTGATATATTGTGCATCCCTAAAGCAAATCCAATCTAGTTAAGTTCAGCCTCAATGGACCTGGTATTATTACCCAGATAGCAGTTACCTGATAGCTTACGGCTCTATGTAAATAGGCTACTGTCAACAATAACATGCAGAGAGAGCAATGGGTCTAACAACCAGTCTCTCAAAGTTCAGAAAAGATACACAATCTCAACTCAAATAGACTTTCACATGAAAATGACTTGGGATTTCGCAAGAGTGACTGCTTACAGACTCTGGGACCAGCTCTGTAAACAGCTGCATGCCTCTTCTTGTCCATCTTTAAGTGAATCCACCCTGGTGACGCATGGGCTTCAATTAATAGCAGGCCCCATATACTGGACTCAGTGCTTTTAAAAACAGTCACAGATGCTGGTATCCAACACTTTAGCACCTTTCTTGATCACCCTCTACACCTCGGACTTCCGTTTTGACTCTGAGAAGTGCCACCATCAGAAGTTCTCCGACGACTCCTCCATTGTCGGGTACATTACCGACGACAACGAGGACTACAGAGCCCTAGTGAAGAACTTTGTGAAGTGGTGCAGCAACAACCATCTCCAACTCAACACCGGTAAAACTAAGGAGATGGTGGTGGACTTTCCGGTGGAGTAGGAGGAGGCCCCCAACTCCCATCATCATCCGTGGGGAGGAGGTGGAGATGGTGGACTCGTATAATAAGTACCTGGGTGTACACTTGAACAATAAACTGGACTGGACCGACAATACCGACGCCCTCTACAGGAAGGGGCAGAGCAGGCTGTTCTTCCTGGCTCAAGTCCTCAAGGCTCAAGTCCTCAAGGCTCAAGTCCTTTAACATCTGCAATAAACTGCTAAGGATGTTCTATCAGTCGTTCGTCACCAGTGTCCTTTTCTTCGCTGTGGTATGCTGGGGGGGGGGGGTAACACCAATACGACGGATGCCAGCTCGGTAGTTGGAGCCAAGCTGAGCAATCTGGAGGCGGTAGCAGAGGCAAGGACTAGGAGAAAGCTGCACGCCATCCTGGACTACCCCTCCCATCCCCTCCATGGTGTGCTTATGGAGATGAGGAGCACATTTAGGCACAGACTTATCCCCCCCACCTTCCCCGACATACCACAAAGAGCCTCGGACCTTTGTGCCAGTTGCTATTAGGGTCCATAACAAGAACTGAGCATGCAGGCTCATGCATTTTGCACATGCAGTTTGCACACGCGTTCTTGCACATATGGCATTGCACTTTACACATAACTTTGCACAGGGACTTAGTGACTTTTATTGATTTTAATCTTTTATTGTTTTATTGTTTTTACTGTCTTTATCTAACTTCTGCCTGTGTTTTTACTCTTCTGCTGCTGTTGCTGTTTTAGACACCTGAATTTCCACAGGGATAAATAAAGGTTGCATTCATTCATTCAAGTAGAAATCCATTGTCTGCTGCAAACTTTAATGGAGATATCTTGACATGTCAGAGTTTTAATTGCCTATTTTTCTCCACCAGACATTTTTTACATTGGGAGGAAAAAGGTTCTTCATTTGACATTCAGTTTCCCTATTGGCTTGCAAGCATTAGGAAAAAATACAACCGTGATGTGAACCACGATAAGCAGTAAAAGCTTCGATTTCCGTGGCCGCAGGAACGCTTCTGACTAGTCCGAGGAATCCGCTAGAAATGGTGTGTTCTCCCCCTCAGATAACCTGATTATATTACAGTAAGTGGGGATTTTCCACCAGCGTGAAACTCTGGCTCCTGAGTGACTGCAGCAAACAAGTCCTCGGCTGTGTGGTCCTGCAGAGTCAAAACAGGCCTGAATAGGCCATGTGAATATGGTTAGTGCAGAATGAACTGACCGAGGCTGTGAGGGAATCTCTGCTTTCTGGAGGTATCGTCCATCCCCTGAAGTACTCATTCACAGGCCATCTATATCTTTCTGGAGGTATCGTCCATCCCCTGAAGTACTCATTCACATTCACATTCCATATGGCGTTCTAACACTTTTAGGGTCATATGATTGATGATTGATGATATGATGATATGATTTTCGCAATGCAGAAGAAAAGAACAGATGGAATCATGGAATTTGGTAATATAAAAATGGAACTGTAAAATAAGCAATATTGCAGAATTTTCCATACTTCCATAAATTGATAAAAGTAGGCCTACACATCTAAATCAAAAGTAGATTGAATTATTGTCGTAACCTAAATGATTGCATAATTGTAAAATAGGCCTAGAGAAATAACGATTGGGGTGTTTTGAGAGGGGGGGACCCTTACGTCACCTCACAACTTGATTCTCACTTTGAGAAACCTGTCGAAGAGGATGGCTGAGAGAGCCAAGTCATCAAAAAAACTAAAACATCGATCCTAACCCCTAAATTAAAATTAAAGTGGGGGGAAAAAAGGGAAATAAAACAGAATTTGGGGTAAAAAGTATACGAATTTCATATGCCCTACACTTTCTATCAACTACTGGGACTGAGCAGGATCATGGCAATATCATGGAACCCATGCGGGAACCCAAAAGAGACCATCCCATGACCTATTTTAGGAGCTTGGCCAAGGCTTAAAAAACAAGAAACTAGGGAATCCATCGGTGCCACAAAAAAAAACAAATCCCAAACTTGAGTCTCTCTGCAGAGCGAGGGAATATGAGAGACCGAGCAGAGGAAGAGTGAAATATGATGTTGGTGGGTCAATGATGAGCTGCAAGCCTTCAATTGACACTGGCAGAAAGCAAGGCAGCAAGCAAGAAAGAAAGAATGTGGAGGAAAAAGAAAGACAAGAGAAGGAAAAAGTTTGCTCAGGCAGTTTAAATGATACATGTGGCCAACTGGGATGAACCACTAAGTATAGATATAGCTTCAGACAAACTTGCAGTGTATACACACATCTACAGCAAGCATGTCAACTTACAAGTGTACACAACATCAAGTAGGCCATATACAATTTGAGGAGATCTACGAACGTATAGTATCTGGTCCTTTCTTCTGATAGGTTCAAAACAACATCAGACTAAAATGTCTACTGTGCGCAGACTATACATCAGACTAAAATCTCTACTGTACGCAGACTATACATCAGACTAAGGTTGCTTTCACATATAATGTCAGATATGTCACATATATATGTCAGGCCTTGTCTGGAATATGGAGGAGTCCTCCTAGTGGGATGCAACAAAAAACAGACGGCACAACTGGAGAGAGTGCAAAGGAGAGCCATCAAAATCATCTCCAGAGGCAACCTGATCCAGCCTCAACTCCCATCCCTACAAAGCAGGAGAGAAGAGGCAGCAATAAAACTGGTCAAGGACATGATGAACACACATCACCCACTGCATGACCTGCTCCCACAGGACAGAGCCAGCTGCACTGGCCGGACACTGCGGAGTGGCAGACAGCTCACGACCTTCTTGGCCAGGACAAACCGCCTGAGAACAGCAACCCTGCCCACTGCTGTGAGACTCTTTAACACTCAGTCTTAAGAGACTCTTATGTCTGTGTTTTGATGTATTATTGTGTTTCTATGACCTGAAAATGTGACCTGTGACCTGTGATATGTCGTCTATCAACTGGCTCAAAAATCCTTGTGATTGAAGTGAATTTATCGGGTGGAATCAAAAACGGACGAAGCTTTCTCCTGGATTTACCTGGTCGGACTATTTCATGGAAAGAGCTAGAGCAGGTCATAATAGTTTGCACATTCACAGTCAAGTAGGCAGTAATTCCCCTCCAAAAAACATGTATTTTCAATTTGATGGAGGAAACTGCACATAAAGGAGAGGAAACGTAACACTGCACAGACCATTAAACACAATTTGTAGTGAAGTTTTGCTGGATAACCGATATCCAAGTTAAATTTCATGCCTGGGGACAAATGTGAAAGTGAATGAATTTGTTGGAAAATAAGACCGCAATTAAAGTCAAATCCAAGAATCTCAGCACAAAAACACATCCATGGCAGGCCTGCTTCTGCTGTAAGATGACTTTCATGCCACGGAGAGCAGTGGGAGAAACTAGCTCATCAAAAGCTGATAACTGTCGCTAACTTTAGCAGAGTGCGTAAATGACCTGGAAGACTCAGCTACTACAATTACAGGCCGCATCAAGCCAGCAGGAAATCTAAGCCCAGTGTGGTGAGAAGGAGATAGGGTTACTATTGCAAGACTTTCTATTTTAAGTCAAAGGCCTTAAGAGTACTGGCACAGTGAACTAGCATCAGACCTTTAAAGTAATGCACTAGTGAGCTGAAGTTTCTCTCTTTCTGCTGGTGCTGCTGTTTTACATGCCACTGCGGAGTCATAATCAAAAGTTGATGGTCTGTTCGTTTGCCTCATGTACAGCTTTTTAATGTGAAAGCCATGTTTGATGAATTGCCGGCCAAAAAAGACCAACCCTAAGCTCACTGTCCCTAAACAAATGTTTTAAAACGCCGATTTAATACTTAACGCTGACTTCCATAGGACAATCTAATCAGCAATCTCACCCTGATATGATGGGAGAGAGCATTACATGGAATTTTACTTAAACTCACTATGTAAAGAATGTTGAGATTGTAAGAGGGAACGTAAAGACCAGTCTTAAGGCCTATTTGCATGGGACTAGCTAGCATAATGTGAGGAGCTCATAGCCTGGTAAAACCATCTGGATCACATGACCTCATAGCCTGGTAAAACCATCTGGATCACATGACCTCATAGCCTGGTAAAACCATCTGGATCACGTGACCTCATAACCTGGTAAAACCATCTGGATCACGTGACCTCATAACCTGGTAAAACCATCTGGATCACATGACTTCATAGCCTGGTAAAACCATCTGGATCACATGACTTCATAGCCTGGTAAAACCATCTGGATCATGTGACCTCATAGCCTGGTAAAACCATCTGGATCACATGACTTCATAGCCTGGTAAAACCATCTGGATCACATGACCTCATAACCTGGTAAAACCATCTGGATCACGTGACCTCATAGCCTGGTAAAACCATCTGGATCACGTGACCTCATAGCCTGGTAAAACCATCTGGATCACATGACCTCATAGCCTGGTAAAACCATCTGGATCACGTGACCTCATAACCTGGTAAAACCATCTGGATCACGTGACCTCATAGCCTGGTAAAACCATCTGGATCACGTGACCTCATAACCTGGTAAAACCATCTGGATCACATGACTTCATAGCCTGGTAAAACCATCTGGATCACGTGACCTCATAGCCTGGTAAAACCATCTGGATCACATGACCTCATAGCCTGGTAAAACCATCTGGATCACATGACCTCATAGCCTGGTAAAACCATCTGGATCACATGACCTCATAGCCTGGTAAAACCATCTGGATCACATGACCTCATAGCCTGGTAAAACCATCTGGATCACATGACCTCATAGCCTGGTAAAACCATCTGGATCACATGACCTCATAGCCTGGTAAAACCATCTGGATCACGTGACCTCATAGCCTGGTAAAACCATGGTAAAACCATCTGGATCACGTGACCTCATAGCCTGGTAAAACCATGGTAAAACCATCTGGATCACGTGACCTCATAGCCTGGTAAAACCATCTGGATCACATGACCTCATAGCCTGGTAAACTCACATTCCGTTTCGCCGCACGGATCAGTCTGGACTTCCACTTGGCCCGCCCCCTGCGAATTCCAAAAATTAGAATGTAACCGGGCCAATCAGGGACTGCACAACGTAGTTACTCTAGTAGGCAGCTACCAGTCACCACCATTGTAGCGCTAGCTAAGTATCAGCGATGGCTGTAGCGCTCTTTGTAGGGCATGCAGATTGATAAAAAATATAACTTGAGTTCAGAAAAAAGATCAAATATACACAACATGCTGTCTATATAACTTAGAAATACTAAATAAAAAAATATCTGCAATATCGGCCAATGTACCGGCCGATACCGATATATGGGTTATCAGCCAATATCGACCGATAATATCGGTGGACCGATATATCGGTCGGGCTCTACCTCATATACTACCTCTTTAGTTTCTATAGCCTCATATACTACCTCTTTAGTTTCTATAGCCTCATATACTACCTCTATAGTGATTTATTTTCACAGAGAAATTCGGTCTTCTTCCGATAACCATGGGAGTGTGGGAGGGAATTCTCGACAGGTCTGCATATCATCTGCTTATTACTGGAGACTGAGGTATACACAGGCATAGTACTCTCTCATAAATAGGTTAATCTCTTTAGTTGTGACTCTTGACATTCCTCACTTATCATTCAAAGCAGAAATCACATTTTTGACCAATAAAAGATAAAATATGGTTGAAATTAAGGCAAAGTAAGAGCAAATAGGCATTCCCTGCTTTTGTCTATAGATTCCACTACTACCTCAATTTTTCCAAGACCGGAGAAAGATAGAAATCATGCATCTAGAAGATCAAGAAGAACATAATGTATATGGTTGAAATCTAACAATTTGATATGCACTGGATTATTATCAGGGGAAATCTGCCTTTAAATACAGAGGTCATTTGTGTTGTAATTTTTGCTCAGCATATTAGACATGGGAGATCCATACCTCCTCCACTATTATGGCATGGTTAGTCCCATGCAAATAGGGGCAGTCTTAGACAGGAGCCTGTCAAAGAAGTTCAAGTCTGACTCTCCACTTCTCTTGTCCCGTCACTCTCCACTGCATCTGATCTAATAAGGCAGCATGATATAAAACAGGACGCACGTCACTCTCCCCTTCCTCTCTCCTCTCTCTCTTGGTAAAAAGCGGTCACATGGGTTCTGTTATTGTCTAACCCATCTCCATTATGGAAGGAGTTTGCTTTAAGCTACAGTACAGGACCATATAAGGAAATACAAAGAAATGAATTAATAAAGAATGTGGCCATATAAGGAAGTACAAAGAAATTAATTAATAAAGAATGTGGCCATATAAGGAAGTACAAAGAAATTAATTACCGGTAATAAAGAATGTGGCCATATAAGGAAGTACAAAGAAATTAATTAACAAATAAATAATGTGGCCAGATAACAACAGAGCTCCACCACCTCTTTTCTCCTTTCTTACCTCCTTTATCTCTCTCTTTCTCTCTCTCTCTCTCTCTCTCTCTCTCTCTCTCTCTCTCAACCCTACATACCTAAAGCAGGAACGGGCCCACAGTCTCCAGAACCACAGTATTCCCTCTTGACCCAGTCAACCATTCATCCCCTGCATGGTCGGGTGACTGAGAGGGGAAATGAATCATTTGATTTCGGCACTGAACTCCAAAGAATTCCATTGTTACGGTGACTTTCTCAGACCTTAAATGTGAGAATGTTTTGAGAGGGTCAGCTGAGACAGATTTTGACTTCTTTGCCCGTCTTCAAATTCTTGATTAGGCTACTCTTCATTTCAGGACCATAATTTCATAAATGCATAATATGTGTTTTTACTAGCTATAAATGGCAAGTAAAGGAATTTTCATTTGAACTTGAAATACTAGAAACTTGTCACAGTCTTTGCTCCACAACATGGGACATAAGGTAACTTCCTCGTCTTTCAACTTCCTCATCACGAGAGAGCCGAAACCAGAACCATAACCTAACCTTAACCAAGTTATTTTACTTGCATAACCTTAACCATTGTTTTAGTTTTCAAATTAACCGATGTGACGCGTTTCAAATTAACTGTGTGCCACACTACGTGTATCACCTGCACGCACCGTTTCGCTCATTTTGGGAGTCATTGGACTTAATAGTCTTATTCTGTCATTTCGGTATGAGGATGTGTTGTCTAATAAAGGAGAAATGCCATAAAAAGTTTATCAAATAAAACCTGGTTTGAACAAGAATGTACTTGTCTGCTGGTAAGAGTCTTCTTAGTGTTTCAACATCAGCTATCAAGGGCAGAGCCAATTCTTCTATCATCATCATCATCATCATCATCATCATCAGAGACTGTGGGGTTGTATGCAACAGCAGGGCCTGATACAAAGCCAACTGCAGGTTATAATAAACGCTCCGAGTTCACAGATCTAGGCTAGAAAAGGAGAGTTTAGCCTCTTAGTCCAGCATACACAATTATCCAACAGAACAAGGGAAAACAACATGAGTGATTGGCCACAACCAGAGCCTTATAACTGAAAGGATACTGAAGGCTCAAGTGATTTCAGTGGCTGAACTCTTCTAGGGAATCTAGGGTTCTGGTAAGGGGGATGTGTGTCGGTCGTAACCCACTTCACTGGCTGTGAAGGAATATTGGAACTTTAGGATGCATTTGATTGGTAGAGGCTTGATTGAGCTGACCTGAGGTTGCTAGATGGTTTGTTTTCACATAACCATCTGGGAACGAGTCACTCGGGAAACCGTTTCAAAGGGCAGGCACTTTCAAAGAATACCTGGGAGGTGATTGGATGAACCATCTGTCTATCACGTCTATCACGGTGGCCATGTTTGGAAAGTAGTGCCGGTTACTGTACCTCTTTTCCTTCCAAAAATACTGATTATGTGCATTTTGGATTAATATTTCATTGTGTGGGGAGTACCCGAAGCACAACATGTATTTTGGCGCAGTGAGATGTGTGTTTTGGCAGATTTTTAACAGCTGTACCATTAGCCTCCATTCTATTGCGATACTACCTAACTTCACGACTGTAGCTCACTGTAAACTGTGTGGACAGTGCCAGTAAGGCATGGTGTATCTTGGCTATGTGGGGGGGATGTGGCAAATGAGCTCAACTCCAGAAAAAGTGGAGTATCCCTTTAAGTTTGACATTTGTTCCCGAACGGACAGGACCCTGAATGGCCTCGATGGGTTTGTGTCGGGTAGGGTTCTTAGGTTCTCGCCTCTAAGTCAGGTTCAGATTCAAAAATCTTGCAAGGCTTCATCTTCAGAATGTGGGACACGGTCCAATTTGGCCTTGCAAAAAGTTGTTTTCCCCCTCGGGCCTGGTGATGATTCAGACACAAATTCTTTGGGTTTGGCTCTTCCATCTCGTCTCTCTTCCCAGCCTCCTCTCTTTCTCCGGCCTGTTTAATATGCAGCTGCGCTCGTAGCAACAAGCCTTACATGGACTCTGGGAGACACTGACCAAACTGTCCCATCCATCACCCAGTGCCCTGTCTTACATTCATTTCCAGCTGCATCACCAGTCCTGCTGTACAAACTCAACCTACCCTGCATGGTTATATAACGGGTGTCAGCCCCATGCTTGACCATTTCCATCTGAACCACAGATTTTTACATTGTTGGCGGACTGAATCTAAGCTTTTTTGTATTTTCTTTGGCCTGTTATGATGTTAGCTACTAGCTAGCTGTGTCAACTCTCACACATTGTCTGACCCTAATTTCAACAGAATGCAAAATACCAAGAGCTTTACGATGTGGGCCTATCCGTTTCAGAGTGAAGTTTATAGCAGCGCTGCACCACTAACAGAAGGTTGTGGGGACAATGAAGGGAGACTAATAGGTTTTAGCAGAGCTTGCATTGCTTTCATTGTGACTGGTGGTCACTGGTCAGAGATCTCACCCTGGTTTTGGCCTTGTTGGGCTCAACCATAGAGCTGAACAGTCACGTGACATCTTTTGCCCCGGAAGTGAGTTTCCCATTCATTTTCTCTATAGACATTTCAAAAATCCTTATATAGCGAGTTTTAAGGCTGGAACCAAGCCAACCCGTCACCTACTGAATCATTAGTGACATTTTTGCTCCAAGTGAAATGTTTTATGTCACTCACAATTCAGTAGGTCACGGGGTGGCTTGTTCCAGCCTAAAAACTCATTATATAAGGATTTTTTAAATGTCTATGGAGAGAATGAATGGGAAACTCACTTCCGGGGCAAGAAATGTCACGTGACTGTTGAGCTCTATAATCCATGGAAACCACATGATGGTGATCTGGGCTTATCGATTTCAGGAAGGGATCATGTTATTATGACGCAGGGAATTCAACGAGCCCCTACACTAGAAATGGACAGAGAGAGAGAGACAGAGACAGAGAGAGAGAGACAGAAAGAGAGAGAGACAGAGACAATTATTGTGGTACAGAGGTGAAATAGAGCAGTGATTCTCAATCCTTTTCATATCAAGAAACCGAAAAATAGTCCACATAGAGGCACGGACCTTCATCTGAAAAGATTTAGTCTTTCTGAATCAAATCTGAGATTTTTTTATTGTTGGATATGATTTTGTCCAGAGGAATTATGGACAAAATCATATCCAACAATAAAAAAAATCTCAGATAAGTAACAGAGAAACTATGATCACAACAGACATTCTTCTTCTACATTCTCCAATTGTGTTAACTTCTTAATAAATGAAATAATGGCAGGTTTAACAATTCATCAATTTACTGGGGACCCCCTGGAACACCCTCAAGGACCCCCTATTGGTCCCCGGGCCCCACGTTGAGAACCAATGGAATAGAGACCTCAAGTTAATCTTGGTTTTCTGTACGAGCCAACAGAAGAGACAACACAAATCAGACTCTTTCATTGACTCTGCCTCATTCTCTGTGTGGAGCTTTCAGTCTATCCCCTCTCCTCCCAAACACACACACACACACACACACACACACACACACACACACACACACACACACACACACACACACACAGTTTGTCTTATGAAGTGCGCACAGTGGGCTATAAAAGCTTGTATTGTTGTCATGTCATGAGACTAAAAGCACAAAGACAGTGGAAGGGGCATCAGTGTACCCAACACCACATCTCTATAGCTCTGGTAGTGAAAAGACACTTCAGCATGTTTACAACACTAAAGGCATTCATTATCTCCCCCCT
The DNA here is from genome assembly GCF_964638095.1 of Poromitra crassiceps. NCBI lineage: Eukaryota > Metazoa > Chordata > Actinopteri > Beryciformes > Melamphaidae > Poromitra > Poromitra crassiceps. The sequence continues at coordinate 20,857,797 of NC_139634.1, forward strand.
CTGTGGCACCATTACACTGCCAGGGCCAGAGTCCTATATATAGACCAGTTATAGCATTGAAATCAGAGGAGGCTGTAATCAGCTGAATTGAAGACATGTAGGAATTTCATTTAATTTAGTTGTCTTACACCGATTTAGATGGGGAAAGTCCCATATCAGCCGCCGTCACATAAGCCAGTCAATTGAGTTTATGGTGAGCTTATTATAATGTTCTATCTGCCTTCAGGATAGCTTTTCAGCATCCATTGAGTTTTAATGGAGATGGGTCCGTTTGCTTTAGAAATTACAGACTCAAAAATCATGGTTTTGAAAACATGACACCACATATGTCGACAGGCACTCGTAGAATAGGTTCATGTGACTAACTCAGTTTGGACCAAAAAGTCAGATGGAACCTTTTATGGCACATTCCTGCCAAATCAACGGAATTCACATGAAATCATATTCATCCACCTGCAATAAAGAAACATGATTCCGCTGCATGAAAATCACAAAGAGAAAGTATATTTTGTTCGGGGATGTTCTTCTGACCAGTCAGTCGGTCATTCACTTCTACTGGGAAATCATTGCTTTCTGTCAGTGTTAGATTAGCTGCCACAAAAAACAACATCAACTTTGGAACTAGTTTGGACGTTTTGTGTGGTGTGCGTTGGAAATGACAGGTCCTGCCGAAGAGTCAAATGACAGCTACATCCTCTGATACATCCCTCTGAAAAGCCTATTTACTCTACAGGTGATGATGATACATGGCATGCAATGAAGCAACATGGATGAGCAATATTGCCCTCAGCAGGGTGGATTGTCACTTGGAACAGAAATCAATGTGGAAAACATATTGTGCAAACATACTGCTTGTTTTAATTACTTCTAATGTCAGACTTCTTGCCTCACGATGCAGTTTTGCAATCGACAATGACATCTTCAGAGAAGAAACTTACATCCTGCACTCTACAATGACATCATCAGAGAAGAAACTTACATCCTACTCTCTACAATGACATCATCAGAGAAGAAACTTATGTCCTGCCCTCTACAATGACATCATCAGAGAAGAAATTTACGTTGTGCCTCTACAATGACATCATCAGAGAAGAAACTTACGTCCTGCCCTCTACAATGACATCAGAGAAGAAACTTACGTCCTGCCCTCTACAATGACATCATCAGAGAAGAAACTTACGTCCTGCCCTCTACAATTACATCATCAGAGAAGAAACTTACATCCTGCCCTCTACAATGACATCAGAGAAGAAACTTACGTCCTGCCCTCTACAATGACATCATCAGAGAAGAAACTTACGTCCTGCCCTCTACAATGACATCATCAGAGAAGAAACTTACGTCCTGCCCTCTACAATGACATCATCAGAGAAGAAACTTACGTCCTGCCCTTGAAGCATCCGTACATCCCAGCCATGCTTTAACACAGCAGCAGAGGCAAAGCTCCTGTGCAAAAAGCAAACTTCTAGACGTCTTCTTCTCTAAATTATTCTTTCCCCGGGTCAGCCCACGAGATGTCTTCTTCTCTAAATGATGCTTTCCCCTGGTCAGCCCACGAGCGGAGGACCAAAGCCTCAAATCCAACACTTTGTGGTTTTGTTCTGCATGAGGGTCCTTTTTCTCCCTGTCTCCTTCTTCGCGACAGAAAATATGTCACTCCCAACTGTTTTCCCACTGGAGAAGATAGTCCCTCTCTCTTCCAAGTCAAACCATCCTCTGAGCTTCTTCCCCTTTTTGAGGTCCACAAAACATCTAACTTCATACAGCCAGGACTCCCGTCTGTAAACTTTGGCAGCGGTGGGCACTAGTGCAGCGAGCGAGCAGTGTTCACATACTACTACAGCAGGCAGGGGGGATTATGACGGGATCAGGATGTGACACACACACACACACACGGAGCAGCCTACAAAATGACAGGAAGAAAGTCCCAAAATCAGGAATCTCCCCTTCAAATGAATGGGGATTTAGTGTGCCTCCAGAAAAGGAAAAACGCGTGCTTCCTGAAGAATCCCACGTCTCAGGAGAGACTTGTGTAACGTTAGTCCAAATGAGAGTGGTACAATACTGACAGTCAGCTAGAGGGAGATCATCTAACTGACTATAAATGAATGATGACTGGCTGAGCTCCACTCCTCCCGGAGAGGCAGGGCTGGAGGGAGGGGACAAGGTAGAGAGGGAGGAGTGAGGGAGGAGGCCAGTGAGGCAGGGCTGGAGGGAGGGGACAAGGTAGAGAGGGAGGAGTGAGGGAGGAGGCCAGTGTCACAGACTGCCCCCCCCCCCACTCTTCTTACCCTTCCCTTCTTTTTCTTTCTCTTCCTCACCCTCTCCCTGACTATTCAGCCGAAACAATAGCCTGTTGCCAATATTGTCTCCGAAATTAAAGGTTTCAAAACTAACCAAGAGCAGGTTATGCATTCAAACCATAAGGGGGTGATTATGTGTTTGATGTGAAAGCAGGCACAGGCAATGTGTTGTGCCTTTGGTAGCCATATCGGAGCTCCGCATCTTGGAGCAATGGCTGAGAATAGCTGGTTGCAATTGGAAACTTTACAACACATAGCTAAGTTTTTTGACTGTGAGAACTATTGTGTGTTTTGATGTCCCCAGCATGTTAGCTAGCTGCCTCGTAGCCAAGCCAACATATCTGAGTTGTCAAATAGAACTAGTCCATAGCCACCGGGGATGTGCAAACCACACACATGCAGACTTCCGGGGATGTGCGAACAGTGTTTTCAAATAATTTTTCAATCATCCTCCAGAGGGCGCAATGATATCACTATAGCCCTTTTCAGACACGTCACGCAGGCGCAGTGAACTCTGAACTCCTGGCAGCCATCTTGAGTTTAGTGTGAAAGTAGGGAAGGAAACCACACCTTTGCAATATGAAGCGGGCGAAGAGAAGCGTTGTGTGGGAACATTTTGATAAGAAAGGAGAAGATACTGCCGTATAATACTGTGAATCAGTGTACAGCTACAACATGACGACGACATCAATGCTCCATCACTGAACAGTGTTCATTCAGATAAATTGACTGGCTCCTCTTCGTCAAACCTGGAGCAACCCACCATCAGCTCAGCGTTTAAGAGGAAGAGTTGTGACACACGGCGAGCAAAGAAAATAACCCAGTCGATCTGCGGGGTTATAGAAAAAGAGATGATGCCTATCTGTATGGTTGAAGGCAGGGGATTTCAGCAAATGATGCAGCTGCTGGAACCAGCATACAATATCCCAGGCCGAAGCACAATCACCACGCGCATTGAGAAGTGGTACAAGGACGCTAAGTCGAAGTTGCTAGCACAGCTAGCTGACGTTACATCTACAAGGCAAGGTTGCATTGACGACAGATAGCTGGATTGCCCTGACAACCGAAAACTACGTGACCGTCACCTGACACTACAGGCTACTAGAAGGTACCGGTATGCCTCTACATTTTTATATGTGCAATACTGTGAAAGATATGCAATATGTTGCTGGCTGCTGTATAAATAAAGGTTTTATTGAGGAAAAAACACATTGTTTGGAAAATTTTGCATTTTTAATTACAATTAATCGTTTGGTTGATCGTTAATGTTACCGATGATCGATTCAGGAATTTGGAGGGTCTCCAGTGTAGTTTCTTATTTTTAAGATATGAAAAACTGAGGAGGGGCGGGGCTTTAAGTATCTCTCGCTCTCCTTCTCTTCTTCACCCCCTGGTCGTGTGTGACAGCCTGTTGTAGCTAATAATCACTATTAAGTAAGGGGCTTAGCTACAGCCACTACAGCTCTCTGTGTGTGTGTGTGTGTGTGTGTGTGTGTGTGTGTGTGTGTGTGTGTGTGTGTGTGTGGTGACATAAGGGTTGATCCTGGCTGAGACCCTGCTGCCACTATTCCCTCTCTCTCAGCAAACCATTGGCTCTATGTTTCCACTGTTTTATGCACATTTTGTAGAACTAGGCAGCGGGCTCGCCCGCTGCGTGGGCTCGTCTGCCCTGCTGAGCTGTCCCTGCAGCTCGCATACGCAGCTCAGCCGCTGCAAGTTGGACGCCCCCATTAGTGCTTTGCTTGCACCTGTGTTTACCCTGCCTTTTTGACACAGAATGGCCCCCGTGAAAAGGGTATATTGATCAAATTGGCATCACTGATGACATCACTCACTGATGACATCCCTCACTGATGACATCACTGATGATGTCACAATGCCTATGACATCATCAGTGATGTCACAATGCACAGTTGCTCAAGTGACATCACTGATGACATCACTTCTAGTTGAGTGACATCACTTCCGGGACAAAAATTGCAGAGCCCACTTGCTTCCTTTTTGTTATGATGATGATGATGATGATGATATATATCACTTTCGCTTTTTTGATTAGGCTATCCTGATTTGCAGTAGGCTATTCAACGGAGCCAGGCCATTTCTAGGAAACTGACCTTGATGTTGTAAAAGCCCCTAGAGCTGTGTTAAGCTGGCCAAAGTAACTGGAAAACGGGTTTAAATTCCTGCACATTTAAAATGTTGCGCTTTGATTTTGGAAGCTAAATGCCCAAACAAAAAGTCCAGTTAATAGAGACATTTGATCGATAATATTCTTCAAGAGAGCCATAAGATTTATAAACAAAACTACTTATAGAGAACCGACAAACCCCCATACTTTATCAAACTAAAAACACTCAAATGTAAAGACTTGGTTGACTACACTGTAGTTTGAACTGTTCTGTAGTCACTAGGGATGTTCATTTTGAAAATTTTCCAAAATCGATAATCGGTGAAAATTAACGATCAATTATCGATTATCGATCATATTAATACTTAGAAAATTTTCAATATATATATTTTTTTTACAAAATTAATGCCTATGGCAGAAAATACGAAAGACAACGTGGTCTCCTCAATGAACTCTTTATTTCAATGTGTCTCCTCTCCAACACTGCTGTCCCCGGTGTGAATTTACCATGTTTAAAACAGTTTTGTTGGCACAAAGGCCCGTGCCCAGCCAGAAAACCAGAGACTATATGAAGCTCCACCTCATGTTAGTCGGCTGTGCAATGGAGTGGGGCGAGGAGGAACGAATTCCACCCAAACCTAGTCCAATTTTTTTTTTTTTAATAATTAAAAAATCGATCCAAATGCCACAGGATCGATTCCAATCCTTAACGATCAATTATCAATTTTCGATAATTGATGAACATCCCTAGTAGTCACTACAGAACAGTTCAAATCATGTACCAAAAGTAGTTTCAACTGAGAGAAACTCATCAGGACTTTTGTTCAAAAAACAACTACCGGTAGTCAGGACAAATACAAAATATCACTGTATTAGCATTAGAGGAGTTCATCTGTGGAATAACTGTAGTGAAGAATTGGTGTCATGAAGATCACTTATTTAATGACACACACACACACACACACACACACACACACACACACACACACACACACACACACACACACAGTCAATAGTACTACCTGTGTTTGTAGTTTGTCAGCTGAGTTGAGTTGAATGATCAATAAGGATTTGCAAAACAATGACACTGATTAAATCAATCAAAATACTTTATCTGACCAACGATTGGGGACGTTTCTACTAAGATTTCAGGTTTTGTTTCTTGGAAACATGTTTGATCACAACAGCAGTCACTGAATCTAATCTTAGCATAGAAATAAAAATGTGATCTTAGTGCTGGGATGTTTGTGTGAAAATTAGCAATGTAAAGTGACAAAAACACCCAAATCACATTCATCATAATCATGATGTTAATCGCTGTGTTAGCGGAATGAATTTCTCAATGCCAGCATGCCCAGACTGATATCACTGTGTGTGCGTGCGTGCGCAAACGCACACACACACATGTGTATGTGTCTGTCTCTGTTGGATCTGTCTGTCTGTCTGAATCATTGTTTGCATCTGTCTGATTGTTGTCTGTGATTTATTTTTCAATCCGATGCTGAAACCGATCTAAGATGTCAAATGTCAGATGTCTCCAGAGGTGTGTGTGTGTGTGTGTGTGTGTGTGTGTGTGTGTGTGTGTGTGTGTGTGCATCAGTCAGTTCCAGAGCTCAGCAGCTCTATTTCAACAGTATAAAGTCTCTCCCTCTGTGTGTGTGTGTGTGTGTGTGTGTGTGCGCGCGTGTCCCTCTCTCTCACACACTCACTAGGATGAGTTTTGGCATGTTGGGATTGAGAAATTCCTTTGTACGCACACATACTCATTTCTATGGAAGCATCAATATTAGCTGTAAGACATCAGGAAGCTAACAGGCTGAAGTAGTGCTGACAAAAGTGTTTCCTCCAATACGTTCAATGTCTCGTCAATACGTTCAATGTCTCATCAATACATTCAATGTCTCATCAATACATTCAATGTCTCGTCAGCAGGAAACAGGATCCTGGAATTTCCCATCCCGAATCTCTCCATCTTTCAATCAGTATAATATTATTAAGGAAAGAAGAATGCATTATTCATACTACAAAGTTTCCCAACCTGTGATGGTGAAATCGTGACTCTCATGTGAATTATGGAGAGTGGAGAGTGGAGAGGTATTAGTCACAACCTTGGCTTTTACCAGGAAAACGGATATCGCAATCAGAATTGTTTTGCAAAGCTAATGCGTCTGATCCAAGCATGTTTTTGAGTGATACAGAAGAGAGAGAGTGGCGACAACGGAAGTCCAAAATGTGTGACTCACGTAGCTATAGTGTGTGCGGGGGAATACGTTTGAATGCATAGAAAGTTGATAATATACAA